>NW_014554899.1:3421443-3570678 GCF_001313825.1 Dinoponera quadriceps | reverse complement strand
GAACTTTTTCGGTGGTTTCCCACGCTCTTCGTTTCTCACGTCAAAATCACCACTTTTGAATTTTTTGAACCACTCGAAACACTGTGTTTTACCAAGAGCATGTTCACCGTAAGCTTCGACAAGCATTCGATGCGCAGCAGTTTTCTTCAAATGATAACAAAAAACCAATGCTGTCCGCAAATCGTAGTTCGTAGGCACAAAACTCGACATGTTTAAGGTTATAGAAAAATATACCGGCGTATGGAACTTGGGTTGTTGTGTGTTGAAAATCTTCGTCAGCTGTTAAAGGGAGATGATTGTGCTGCAGAAGCGGTCTTACGGCCCTAAACTGATGGCTAGTACCATCTATAGGGAAATTCCGGTTTCATTCTTCTACACCTGGTATATATATATATCTTTCCTCAACTTTAATAGTACGGTTACAATTACTTGATATTAAAATTAATTATAAAGAAATCAAAGAAACGGCTATTTTTTAACATGTCGACGAGTAACTATTTGAATTGTCACAATTAGCAATATGTTTATAATTATGATGCTCCAGCATTTACCATGACTTTTAATTTTATTCGAAACTTATTATAACAGATAATATATACAATTTAAAGTAAAAACGTATTTTTTTCAGATAAATATAAGGCTATATTATTTCACTTATTAAGAAAGACAGATGTGACTCATAAATTGGGGCATTGTCATCAATTAGGACATTCACTTTATTATCTGATCGAAATAAAAGTGTCATTCATAAAGTCTGTTTGCAGGTTGCATGTTATGCATGGGCTGTGCCATGTCTCTTCGACCTAGAGAGGGACCCTTGCGAGAAAATAAACATCATTGCAAAAGAACCCTTCATTGCGGCACAATTGAAGGCACGTTTGGTACGATATAAATTAACTAGCGTATTGCCAAACAATAAATTACATGATTTAAAAGCAAATCCTAAATGGTGGAACAATACGTGGGTGTCCTGGCAGGATTCCTATCCACTGGAACCTTTGCAAAATTCCTGCTGATGCATGTTCAAATACATTTATCATGATTGCATTTTGCTCTTTCGCGGTCGTCTCAGTGTTCTTTAAAGTTGTTAAAGTTGTTGAAATCTAAGAAATTAGACTCACACATTCTTAATCAGTGCAGTTCGCAAATCAATCGTTGACAAACAAGCATAATGATATACGGAAAGAGAACAATTCAATACCAAAAAATGTGTTTAGCATGAATTAATATTACGATCGAAGGTAACCTACGTGGGCTTTTCACATTATTATTATGGAACTATGACGATCGTTATTATCTTGTAAAATTTGCGGACAGATGAATATTGTCTTGTTGTTCTTTTGCATTTTTGTCTTCTTATTTGATTATTCCTATCATATCTTATTGTTTATTCTATATCTCATCTCTTTCTTTTTATCTGTTTACAAATTATAAAATGATGTCTATTCATTTAATTGTCGAGGCATTAATAATGTCGAATTTGTACTTTCGGCTTGAATTACCTCTATTTAAATCGCAAGATGCAATCCTGGCAATATTAATGTTTACATCATCGTGTAGATCACGAATCGCCCCTGGAAATATGTTCAGGAAAGCGTACTTTCTTGGCGCGAGTTTGCAATTCTATCGGAAGCCATCTGATCGAATTGCGATTTCAAGCATTACTTAAGATATACAAAATGATATGGAATAATGAAACTGAAATAAACATTTTATCTCGCATTTTAGCTCTTTATTCACGCTTCTCTTGATTCCTGTACGAAATTTTATATGGAAACGGGACAATCAAATAATTTATAATTTACCGTAGATTTACCTCTGGATTACCTATGATTCATCTTGCGCGGCTTCGCTTCGATGTACAATAATAATATTAATAATAATGATAGTAATAAGATAGCATTAATTATAACAACAAACCGAAAAACAATCCTAGATAATTTTGTGAGAGATATAAATTTTTTAGTTAATTAACCGACGGAATATCTACGCTAGCACATAACTAACCCAAGATTTAAAATTATTTTGAAATAAGCTACTGCTACTTTCTATTTTTAGTTGACTAAATTTTTTCTCTGTCTAAAAAGTCAGAGAAAGAAAGAGATAGACAGATAAAAAGACAACGGCTGTCATCAAAAACGAGTAGAGTCATTGATCTCGATATTCGCCGCGCGTAATAGACGGAAAGCACCTAATCACCTGCTTTGTAATTCAACTTCTCGTAAAGATCCGGTCCGATCGCCTTGATGTTCTGCTCCTGAAGGGACTTTATATTTTCCAAGCTGTCTCGGTCAGAACTGATACCATACTGCTCCGTGCGGCTTTCCTGCTTCTTGTTTGAGGCCGATCACGCTATCTCCTCGTAAATCATCCCGGGGGGATATTTCCGCGTACATCTTTTCGCGTTAAATCCGATTGTATTAAATTAAGTTACACGAATTACCTTTTTTTACTTTAATCTTCATCTTGTATTTGCATTATTCCAATAATGCTGATTTATAAAAGTTTGTTTAATGTTAACCCATATATCTCATTGTTTAACTTTAGCTGATCCTTTCATCATTTAACAGATTTCTAAATTTATCTATTAACTTGCCTCTTGCTATGGACATATTAGTATTTTCTCCATATGAAAACTTTATCGGAGGTACGTAATATGTTTCTGATGTTTCATTAGGAAAAAGGTTCATGATTTTTAATTCAAGTTATTCAATATCATTATTGGGCAAAATTCTGTAAATATAAGAGAAACATATAGTATATCATAAAACCATATTATCTTAGAACTGTATCATTCTTTATCAAGGGGAAAACAAATAACATGTGAAATTATAAAAAACTTAACTTACGTGAAATCATCAAGGAAATAGTTTACAATGAGGTTCACCGAGTTAGTTTTGCTATTTTGGATAAAAAGTAGTGAGCAAAGTTCTTGTTTTTTTGGATAAAATGTTGTTTCGGGGAATTTTCCCCTAAATTGCTTCGCGATGAGCACGACTAGCTCAACAATCCGAACGGAGAGGGGCGGGGTTAAAAGTTCTTCGGACGGTAGATCGCACGGATTCGAGCAAGGAAGACAGACACGATGGCAACTAAAGTAAGGACGTAAGAATACGCGATACGTCAAGGAGAAGAAAAGAAAATAATATTTATGGAACACGGTAATATCGTTAACAAGAAAAAGAAAATGAAGGCAAGATCATAAATTCCTCGACGCGATAGCTTCGGGGGAACGCCGCTCGAGCGGGCGTTCTCATCTGAGAATTTAAATAAATTTGCAACCACTGACATCGAGAAAGCAAGCGATATCAAAAACGTGAATAACTCCAAAGACGCGACAATAAATTTCGAGGAGCGCTGCAGCGAATGTCGCTCTTACGCTAACACAAGAATAATAATAATAATTTACGTACGACAATACAAAATGTGAGCGATAAAGAATCTTCTTTACACGCGCGCCCCGATAAGGTCGACGATTGGCGTACCCTAACACGAGAATAATAATATTAATTTACGCACGACAATACAAAATGTGAGCAATAATAGAATCTTCTTTGCACGCGCGCCCCGATAAGGTCGACGACTAGCGTACCGTTGAACACGAGTATCGAAACGTTAACGTTTTCAAGCGCGTATAACGTTAAGCGATGACCGAATTCTACCGTCGAATACGCGTTTCTAAGGCTCCGCCAAGGGAATCCTGCATCTAGCGTAATGCTGCGCGACAATAACTATACTATAAGGAAAGCACAAGTTGTTAGTTCGTCTCGCCGTTCGATCTCTCAGGGGGCGATGTTTACGAGGGTTCGCAACTTTCCCCAAGCCTAGAATGGTGCAGCCACGAAATCCCGTCGTCCGATTCCGATCGCTCGACAAACTCAACGCGATAGAATTTATCAAATACTAAAGTGTCGAGACGATCGACAACGAACAAAGTGATTCGGCTCTAACGCGGGTTCATGGCTTCCAGTTAGAAAAGGGCAACCTTACCGAATAGCTTCGTCTTTCCCTAAGGCGTCTCTCGCTACATTCTGCTCTGCGGTATCAGAAGCGGTAGCTCTGGACACCGGGAATCATCAGCAGTGGTGGTCGTGGCGACGGTCGAGACGCAAAAGGCACACGCAGGATCGTCCTTTGATCCTGTATCGACCGCGATCTCCTCTTCGTACATGCGTGGGGTCGTGAATCTACATTCCCGAACAAAAAGATGTTTATCTTTAAATATTCCACCATACATCTGTATTTCTCCAAGTGCTGCAAAATATAAGTAAACATGGTATCATGAAAATGTAATAAACATTCATACATTGAAATACAATCAATGTCCTGTATGTTTATCAATATAAGTTGTCGAGTGAAGAGGGTAATGATAGCACATTTCATTAGTATTTACGAAATTTTTAGTTTTTGCTGATATTTCAAACGATTTGGACGTATTATTAGCTTGTTAGAAGTATTTTGAGACATAGCACGTGAAGACAAATGAAGTAAGGACGAAATGCAAACGTTTCTCGTATTAAGAAAGCAAAATTTGTTTATCTCAAAAATTACATTAAATGTAAAAAGAAGTCAAAAGTTATTTACTATTTGTTGAAAGATGAGAGCAAATGTAGAATGAAAAACAGTGGGCGACCTTCTACATTATCTATGAGAGAATAATGAGCAACATTACGAGTTGTATCGAATCCTGCCTCACAGCGAAACAAATCATATAGCTGGCGTTGAAACTAACGTTAGGAATGTTCGTCACGTACTACAGGTAATGTGATAATATTGGACAAAAAACTTAAGAAGAACCAGCATTAACAGCGCGCCATAAACAAGACCGCTTGCAATTTGCAAAAGACCATGTACAGTGGAAGAAGAAATGGAGAAAAATAATATTTACTGAAGAGAAAAAATTTAATTTGGACGGTACTAACAGTTTCAATTACTACTATTATGACATATTAAAAGGGGAATTAACAAAAATACAGCGCCAAATGGGTGGAGGTAGTGTTATTGTGTGAGCAGATATTGACTATAACGGAAAGACAATTATTCACTTCATTCACAGCCGAATGAACAGCACCAACTAAATTAATTTGATTAAATATGAAATTAGTAAACATGCTGAACGTATTGTTGAAATAGTCTTTATCTTTCAGCAAGACAATGCTGCTATCTACTGCTAAAATTATTAAAGCATATTTCTCAAATAAGAATATTCGCATTTTGGAATGGCATGCAGTCTCGACTTAAATATTATTGAAAATTTTTGGGGTGACTTGCACGTGTTGTTTATAAAAACGGGAAACAATACGAATACGTTAACCCGATGAAACAGTTCATCACAAAGGAATGGACAACCTGTCGCAAAAGAGCATTAGAAACCTTTACAGAGCATTACTTTAAAGGGATGATTGAAATACTCGAAAATAAAGGAGATTCTAGACGCATTACTGGAAACTTAGTTTAGTTATTTGTTCACTATCTCATACTTAATAAATATTTGTACTTATTACATGCACTAACATTTTACCTTTTCTACTCAACAATTTCTTTAACAAAATCAAATGATAATATTTGCATTTTAGTTTGCGAACGTTTATTATACATTTCCGATGCTGTGTTTACATACATTTTGATAAACTTAGAGAAATACAAGCATATAATGCAGAATTTAAAGATAGCACACATGTCTTATCCTTTTGCCCGGGAATGTAGCTGCTTAGCATTGCGGATCCGTTTCCGTTGTGGACCGTTTAGAACGTGACAATATACAAGGTGTCACAAACTAATCTCAATTTCCGTGGTGTACAAATAGAACGAGTGAAACTGAGCAAAAGATGTGCCATTTTGCAAAATTCGCAATAGTTAGAGAAGAATTAATTATTTTGTATGAACTAATGAGCGCACGGGAAGAGGTAGGCTAGACTCTGTATAAAGAAAAATGGTTTCTTTCTGAAGATCTCCTATTAATGATAAATATCAACTGATAGGTGTGTTCCTTTTCGGCATATATCCCTGTATCACATATCGCTCCCGGTTTACTGCGTTACCCCGCTTTTAGAAATCATGCTTATCGTTGCTAAAAGATCTTCAGAAGTAGCCATTTTTCTTTATACAATGTCCGATCTACTCCTTTCTGTGCGTTTATTAACTCAGACAAAATAATTAATTACTCATTAACTATTACAAATTTTGCAAAATGATACATAACATTTTTGTTCAACTCCATGAGTCCTACATCCCCACGAAACGGAAGTATTCAGCTCTAAGACACCCTGTATATACATACATACATACATACATATTTAGATATACATACGTACATACATACGTACATATATATATATATATAATGTTGGGTGCTGAGAGAAAAGTCCTTTCCTGAAACATTATTTTGAGTGATCCGTACTAGTACAGGACTGGTAAGTATTGAAAATATGTATTATATTTTTCAAATTTCTTTTGTTAATAACTTTTTCGTAACCAAAAACCGATAATTAAAACCTTCTGAAGGTTACTCAGTAAAATGGCCTCTATAATACATATCATGTTCGAAATTGTAGAAATTGGGTCACATTATGCAAAAGTTTACCTAAGTAGCTACTTCATTTTATTTTCATGCGTTTTACATTGATTTACATTCGGTTGAAAAAAGATAAGGTACTCATGTAAATTAGATTCCGATGTAGAGAATATAAGACGCCACGTACCATGACAACGATTTTTCTTTGTAACCGTATGCGAACAACTTTGGCTAAGTAGTGTGTCATTGTATACATATAACGTGGTAGAAAAGCTGTGAAACAACACATATTAATCCAAATTGACGGTAATCGATTTTGGTTTCGGTATTTCGCGATGAATGAACCGTTCTTGTTGCAACTGCTCTTCACATTATGCCTTTTGTACACCTTGATACCCGTCGCTTTGTTGGAAAATGGAACGACCGAAGGAAATGACTCCAAAAAACCACATATCATTATTATTCTCGCAGATGATTTGGTGAGTAACTACATCAATGTAAAAATTATTGTTGAATCAAAGGGTTCTTCAATTATGTATTTTATTTGAAAAAATTCGGGATTGCTTTCTCGAAATCTATCAATTGGATACATTAAGAGACTTCTCATTGATTATAATAATAAACAGGGATAATGTTTTATGACGTTGCAGCTTTAGAGCTGCATGTCTCAAGGAATTTTTGCAAAGCAAGAAGGGACGATTCCCTCGACTTGCTAAGTTAAAAGCGATCAATAAGAATTCGATGAGTCGCGGACGAGATCGGAGCGGCCGAACCAACGGCATTTACGGGAACGGGTGCCATCACGCGTGTTAGTGCGTCGTTTGCCTATAAAATTTGAAGAGCAATCCTCGCGTCCCTTCCTTGTATTCCCCCGACTGGACCCAAAATAGTAAGAGTGGACAACTCCGTGGAAGGCTGAAACGAGGAGCCGTGTTCTCAAAGCGGTAAATGGGCCGAAGACGAGAGATGGACGAGCGCGACAGTAGGGCCGCTAATGACGGAAGGCTTCAGGCCAAAGAAACGGACCCCTGGTGATATGCAAGTGCCAAGGCTAGAAAAGGAAACAGAGCGCTAAGCGATACAAAATATTGTAAGCGCCTAGCGCCGAGAAAGTTTAAGTTATGCAACTGTTGTCATATTAGAGGTCGCAAACAGGAGAAATTATTGATATAATTACATGAGAAAAAGAGACAGAAGGGTAAAGTTAGGAACTCGAAGTCAAACGGTCGAAGTCGAAGTAAAACGGGAGGAGATAATCGTTGGAGGTCAGAAAAAGACGTTATCTTTAAATCGAGCCATTAAAAATACGAGGGACTACTTTCGTTCTTGAGGACCGGAGGTACTCGGTTCGTGGCTATCTGGTTTTGTATAGAACGAAGGACTGCTCTGGAGAGAAGCATATGTATTTTAATTATTTCCGTGTAATTGCTCCGATTAAAATGGTCTTTCTTGATTGAACTACGATTTTTGAAAAAAGCCCTCACAACCATCCTCAGACGAAAAAAGAAAATAGTAAATTCGCTCACAATATGATCGAGAGACGCGTGCTAATCGCCAAAGAGGACCGGCGGAAAATAGGGAACGTGCGACGTGCGAGAATATCCTGCGAAAGCATACTCAGAAGTGCTTTCTCTCTCTCGGAGCCCGCAACCCGAAGACGATATTTTCCCTCCGAGTCCCGAAGTCACAATCTCTTAATTGCTAAAGCTTCACCCCTTCTACTCACGAGTAGATTCTTCATAATCCATGGCCACTCGTCGACTTAAAACGAGCCCGAAGCTACCAGCACCTTCGATACGACCAACGATCCCAGAAGTGCTGAGCATGAAGCATGAGCTAAGATGCGAAAGAATAATCGGAGAGGCGGCCGTTACCGCCTCTGGCGTTCAACATTTAAGAAAACCTACCGGGTCTTCAGAGTTCGTTGTGTGGCTGCGGAATTTCAGGCGGAGACGAAAATTTTCGTCGCAGTCTTTATTGTATTATGATGAATATCATATCATACCGTTGTTTGCAGGGCTGGAACGACGTTAGCTTCCATGGTTCCGACCAAATCCCGACGCCAAATATCGACGCTCTCGCATATTATGGAATTATCCTGAACAATCATTATGTGTCACCAATGTGCACGCCAAGTAGATCAGCTTTAATGACTGGGAAATATCCCATCCACACAGGCATGCAACATTATGTTATACGTTCAGCAGAACCACGCGGACTTCCATTAACAGAAAAGTTAATGCCGGAGGTATTAAAGAATCTTCGTTATCATAAACTAGCTAGCAAATCGATATCTAGCTATCTACAAGTTAATAATAAATATATCTCGAACTGATTATTTGTTGCAGTATTTGAAAGAAATGAGTTATTCAACAAATATGGTGGGTAAATGGCATTTAGGTTTTTACAAACACGAATATACACCGCTTTGGCGCGGCTTCGATTCGTTTTTTGGTTTGTGGAACGGTCTCCAAGATTATTTTAGTCATGAAACAGTAGACCCAGTAAGTTATTTTAAGAAAATCATATATTTCTTATTCAAACACAAGAAATTTTATTTTATGAATTATAAATATTAACAACTAAGATTTCAGCTTATCTAGTAATATTCTCTCACTGAATCGTTCACTCTATGTTGAAAAATTATTCAATAACGAGTTTCAAATCGTGTAACAAGTCTTCTCAAGCTGATCGCACCTATGTTAGCATAGGTCCAGCAATTTCGGTCTCCTGAGGTATCTAAATTCTTTGCTGTTATCAAGGAGAAGAAGCATGCTCGTGGATTCTGTTTGTATGTCTAACTGCAGTTTTTACAATTTCCTCTTTTACAGTATCCATTACTGAGATTACTGTAGATGTCATTACGCATATACCAAACATTTACAAAACTTTGTTCTTGAAGTTTTGAACAATCGAATAATGTTAATGTTACTTTTTTTAAAACAATCCCAAAGTTGTATCCCATAAATCCTTTGCGATTTTCACATTTGCTTTTATTGTAGTAATTTGAAAGGTTCGACCTGGAGTTTTTTCCTAGTAATCAATACATTTGTCTAAGTTTAATATTTAATTCTTCCCTTTTTTTTTCATGTTCCTTCCACCCGAGTTTTACGTTTAGCGTCATGCTTAGCTATTTTGCTGTGTTACCATATGGTATTTTATTTGTTCGTTGATCTTGACTGGAATAGGTTTGTTCCTTTTCTCAGTGAAGTTTACATGCGTTGATTTAGCTTCGTTTAAGTTATTCCTCCACTTTTTAGCTATTGACCCCATTTAGTGTGTAAGTGTTACAAGTGCTTATTGGCATTCCATTCATTATTCTGAGGGTATGGATAATTTTCTACTTTTCCCTTTTACTTTGTCCGAGTTTTTTTCTAGTTTGACTATTCTTTCTATCAACAACTTAAATGTCTGTGTTTGTTCCTTCTCTAAGATAAGCATTAAAATTTCACCCATCGTTGATCCTTCAGTTTTATTATTGTTTATTATCTGCGCATTATCTGTCCGTAACGAGGTGACTTCCATGCAGCCGGGATATGGCTCGTCGGAGCCAAAATTCGGTTGAGGAATGGAAGAGTAGGAAGAGAGAGTAATTGATAGAACGTTCAGTTGCAACCAAAATTATATTTAAATGGTATAACTATATACACTATTTACAACTTCGTCGCCGAGGGGAAAGGAAGGGGGGGGGGGCTATATGCAATAGGGATAGAAGTGCTAGGTAAAGAGCTCGACTCGGACTGCTCTCGCAACTCTACTTATTATTACGTCCTGGGTGTCTCGGAAATTGCGAATTTCTCTTTTTAATTATATGATTCCCCTTGCGTTTCCTTGTTCAATGATCCCTTGAGCACTTCATTTTCATTTTTAAGTGCTTGGATTTCAGTTCTTAATAGTACGGTTGAGGCTTCTAACTCTCCAAATTTACGGCCGAGATCCTCATTTTCTTTTTATAGTCACGGAGCAGTCTTGCCGCTTTTAGATTGGTTGGGTCGTGTGACTTCCGTGAGCTTTCTTTACAACAATAGTTGGTCTCCCCGATAATCCATGGGACCTGCCTCCGAAAAGGGTGAATTTTCCAGCTTTCTGGCTGGCGTACCACCTGGGGTAGTTACTTCGTAGTGTGTTTTGTCCATTGCCTGATATAACTGTTGTTCCACTAGCGCTGACGGCAGGCCGATGTTTTGTGTTAGCTTTGTCTACTTTAACTGAGTTGTTTTCGTTCTCGATTTTAAGCGCAAGAGTTTCGCTTTTGCCCTTCTATCATCTATCATTTGTGACCTAAGTCAAACCCAGGGTTCGCGACAAGGACGCTAGATGATCGGACTTCCTAGTTTACTTGTTGTTGTGCAGCGCAGCATTTCACGATTCTTCTTATGTGTACGCCTTCTAGCAAAATGTACCCCACTACGACCTTACCAGCAATTAGAAACCCACAAGAAAAAATATTGAAAATATTGTACCTATCAGTAATCTTTCTATTTTCAGTTTACAAACTTTCGAGGCATGGACATGAGACGGAATATGGAGGTCGCGTGGGATACAAAGGGCAACTATTCAACGGATCTCTACACCAAGGAAGCAGTACGCTTAATTAATGCTCACAATCCCGATAAACCATTATTTTTATACTTGGCACATCTTGCAGTCCACAGTGGAAATGAGGAGCAGTTACTACAAGCTCCCCCCGAAGAGATTGAAAAATTCTCCTACATCGACGATCCAAACAGAAAAACTTATGCTGGTGCAGTATAATTTTTTAAAAACTAGCCAAGACCTAATTGGAACTCTCGTCGAAAAGAATATTATTCACTGACTTCTTGCATTTTAGAGGAGACTGTGTTGTGCCGCAACATGAAGTTAATAAGATATTTTTTCACTTCCGATTTTTTGATATTAAAAAAGTGGAAATTTTTTGGATTTTTTAAATATTTATCAGGGAAGGTAGAACTATAAAAAATGCTATTAGAATTGTCATTGTTTTTTTAAAAATTATTATAACGTCATACGAACTTCACAGGCATAACTGTGCGCGTAACGCACGGTTTATGTTGGCTTAGTATAAAAAATATTTCATGTACATAAAACACTTGTTTCCTTACTTCTAGCTGAACATCGGCCGTTTTAAAGTTATAAAATTTTTTGCAAAATTTTCACACATTACACATACCGCACATTTTAACTTAATTAGGCGTGAGTATGTAAAAAGTTGTTGCATTACATATAAAGCAGTGTATCAGATTACCGTTGCAAGGTCACGTATAAGAGAGTGAAAACGCGTTGCGCAAACTCGATTGCACCCCACACAGAATGGGATATTTAAATTGAGGCATTTTAATATAACAAAAATAAAGCAAAATAGAAAAAAACAATGTTTCAGATAAAAGTTGTAAGATTATTTTTAAGAACATGACATATTTTGATGACCTTAACTTGATTGTATTATCAATAATTCAAAGTCATTTCGAGGTAAACTTCATTTTTTTAACGCAATTATATAGTTTCTTTTTTAAGCACAAATCGATTTCTCCATTCATTCTACGTATAAAAATACTAGTGTGAGTTGATAAAAAGTGAATATATCTTAAGATATTTATTTTTATCTTGACATCTTTCAATATAAGATATGAAATATCTTATGAAGTATTCATTTTTCGATAATATCACCGTACTACTTTTCTATATAATAATATGAGAAAAATCAATTAATGATATTTATCATTACATATTGATACATTGGTACATTTGTAAAATGTATGAAATTATTTTTATGTTCTCCAATATTTCTATGTTGCTCATAGCGACGATTCCACCTATCATTCTGCATATAAAAGTATTAAAGTAATGTTATCGAAAAGTGAATAATTTATGAGATATTTCATATCTTATACTGAAAAATATTAGAATAAAAATAAAATCTCACAAATATTCGCTTTTCAATGATACCAACGTAGTACTTTCATACGCAGAATGGGCAAATAAATCGATTTGCATTAAGAAATACTATATAATTCCATAAAAAAGTGTAGTTGACATCGAAATGATCTTGAATTAATGAAAATACAACAAAGTCAAGATCACCAAAAAATGTCCTCCAAATCTCACAACTTTTGTGCGAAATATTCCTTTCTGTTTTGTTTTATTTTTGTTATATTAAGGTGTCTCAATTTAAATGTCTCACATTGTGTAAGAAACATTTAATTTAATTTAATTATATATAATAAATATAATGTTCATAACTCCGCTAAATCCAATGATTCTTTCATCGTACAGCTTTTTAAATGCCATAAACTAAATAGTTTATCTTAATTTCCGATGTTATTTACAGCCATGGTTTCTAAATTGGACGACAGCGTCGGTCAGGTCGTGGAAGCCTTGAAAAATCGTGGTATGTTGGATAATAGCATTATCCTCTTCATGTCTGATAACGGTGCGCCCACTCATGGTTTTCTGAATAATTACGGCAGTAACTATCCCTTTCGTGGCGTAAGTATTCGTTGCGAAAGAAGAACTTGGACCATCTAACAATGTAACTTGATTCAAACTGTGATGCGAGAGAAATCGGAATATTTACAGATTAAGAATACCGCTTGGGAAGGCGCCGTGCGAGGAGTAGCTGCAATCTGGAGCCCTCTAATCAAGAAACGCGAGCGGGTCTCGAACCACTTAATGTGTATAGCCGATTGGTTGCCCACTTTGTTGTCCGCCGCCGGTTAGTTATATATCGTTTTTCGATCAGCGTTAAAAAATAAATAGTATCAATAAAATTTTGGTTACAGGCGGAAGCAAGGAAAAAATTGGCAAAATCGATGGCCTCGATATGTGGCCGACGATCGTATCCGACGAGCATAATCCCAGAGAAGAAGTACTGATAAACATCGACAAAACGTACCAAGCCATTCGTAATCGCAAATACAAGTACGTACATGGTCAGACCAAGGAAAGCTCTAAATGGTTAGGAGATAACGGAAGAAGCCCGACTGAGACACGACCACTGTATCCGCCTGAGACAGTGTTGCATAGTAAAGCAGGAGCTGCCATTGCTTCAGTGACTAAAAATACTGCTGAACTTAATTCTCAGAAGATCCTACAATTAAGACAGCAGGCGGAAATCCATTGCAACGTTACGGAAAAGGAGCAGGTAGACAATCTTGAGAAATTAAGGATACGTTTTTTAATTAGAAATTTCGTCCATGCTTCAAAAGTTTACATTGAACAGTGTTCACACTGTTCACAGTGTCCACAAAACGGTACAGGGCTTTTTTATTGAAAACTTTTGAACCTTATGACGTAATATGTATTATCTATGAAAAATACGTACCATATTACATATTTCGCTTGCAAAATATTCTTTAATCTCTCCTTCGGCTTTATAAAATTTCGGCTTTACGATTTCAATCACTTTAAGTTAAAAAATAGCTACAAAGGAACATCAGAAAGACGACATATATTACGTGAAAAACTTAATTCCTGCCGTTTTATCGTCTCCAAAATTGATTTGTTTCAGAGGGAAGATGAATGAATTCCTTAATCAAAGTAATTTCCCCCATTTTCTAATACTTTTCCCCATCTTTCCGACAACAGGCCGATCCCACGACAGTAGAATGCGGTTTCGAGACTATCCATTCATCCATTCATTTTTGGACTCTTTGTAACTGAAGAAGTGTGTGTCCGTATGTGCGTGTTGCATCGACTGGAAGAGGTGGTAATCCGATGGTGCCATTTCTGGAGAATACGCAGGATGGGAAAATTTCCTATTCAAGCTGTAGAAATGTCTGCTTCGCGTTTTTCGCAACATGTGGTCGAGCGTTATCATGCAAAACAATAACTTTGCGTCGATTGTTGATTACGAATGGTCTTTTTTGTATCACCTCGTCACTCAATCGACATAATTGATGTTGATTGCGATCAACTACAACGGTTTTATTTGGACGCAAGAGCTCGTAATACAGCACATCGTCCTGGTCCCAAATGCAGAGCAAGATCTTATTCCTATAAATATACCACTTCGGCGTTGAAGTGGATGGTTGACCGAGGTATATCCATGATTTCCTCCGTTTGGAATTATCAAAATAAATTCATTTTTCATCTCCAGTCACGATACGCCACAAAAAACTCTTCTACTTTATCGTGGCAAACAAAAAGTCGCGATGGACAAACAATTCAAAATGGTATTTTCTGACAATTCAGGTGGTAGCCAAATCCTTTCCTTATGATTTTTTCCTATGACATGCAAGCATTTTAAGACGGCCATTAGAGGAACATTTAACATTTTCGACAATTCTAAAATTGTTTGAGCTGGATCCTCATCGAGCAATTCTTGCATGTCGACATTTTAAAATGTTTTCGGCCATCCGATACGTTCTTTGTCTTTCATGTCAAAATCACCATTTCGAAAGTGTTCAAATCAAACTCTACATGTTCTTTTCGACGGAGTTTCATCACCATACCTTTCGAATAATAAGCAATGTGTTTCTGCTACGATTTTCTTGAAGTCGAAGCAGTGAAGAAGCACATGTCGGAAAAACAGATTATCGCGGTTCATTTTCAATCGATTAGAAAATCTTTTTGGTCGAGAAATCTAACCTGTGCGGACTGAATCGCTTTCGGAAATGTCTAAATTACATAAGACATGCGACTTCACCGTCGAAATATACCACCATTGTAATCGGAATCCTCTAGTAGCGAGCGGCAGAAATTAGGTTTACCACCTAATACTAACAGCTATTTTTTAACAAGTCCGCGAATAATTATTCAAACTGTTACAATTATCAGCGTCCATATAATCATGATATTTTAGCATTCATTATGATTTTTGATTTTATTCGATACTTATTATTACAGATAATATGTAACATTAGGGATAAAATCATATTTTCTAGGATAAATATGGGGCAACATTATTTAAATTATTAAGTAGAACAAGTGCGATTATCACAAATTGGAACACTGTTATTAATCAAGATTTTCATCTTATATTTTAATCGAGATATAAGAGTCACTCATGCTACTTGCAGGTTGCGTGTCATGCGTCGCTTATGCCATGTCTTTTTGACTTGGAAAGGGATCCTTGCGAGAAGATGAACATTATTGCAAAAAAAACCTACGTTGCGCAGAAATTGGAGGCAGTTTTGAAACAATATAAATCAACTATGTTACAGCCGAACAACAAGAACGATGATTTGAAAGCAAATCCTATACGGTGGAACCACACATGGGTGTGCTGGCAGGATCCGAATCCAAATGCGACTATATGCACGAACAAAATTGATTCATATGTAGGCAAATCTATCACGATCGCGTTCTGTACTTTCGGGGTTTCCCTCATTCTAGTGTTCTTTTTCTACGAGTTGTACAAATCTAAGAAATGTGTTTCGCACGTTCTCGAGCAGCCCCGCAAACGATCCTTGAAAAATAAGAGCAACGATGTACGGAAAGAGGAAGGTTCGATGCTGAATTATATATATAGAACGATTTAATTCGGTTGGTACGATCGAAGATAGCAACCTGAGTAGACCTTTTACATTATTATATCGGAGCTATAGCGATCGTTATCATGCTGTATAGTTCGCGGGTAGAAAAGTACCAATTTGCTATTCTTTTTACATTTTCTATCTTTTTATTTTATTATTCTTATTCTACTTTATCTTTTATTTCTCTTCTTTTTTTCTTACCTATTTACATATTATAAAAAAGCGCCTATTCATTTAAAGGTCGAGGTATTAATGATGTAGATTTCGGGTTCTCAGTTTGTCTTACATATATTTAGATCGCAAAGTGTAATTTTGACGATATAAATATTTACATCATCGTAAAAATCACGAGTCGCTCCCGAGAATGTATTTAGGAATGCGCATTTCCTTATCGTAAGTTTGCAATTCCATAGAAAGCTATTTGATCGAGTTGCGACCTCAAGCGTTTTGTAATGGTTGGCACGCCTTGTATCAGACACTCTGTACAGAACCCTAAGCGAGAGCCTCGATTTCCACCTGGACGAGGACGGCCGATATATAAAACCTTCTTGTTTATACGTCTTGTCTGTTACTAAATAAACATTAGCACGTTTGATACACGTGTAGCTCGTTTGTTACGTGCGCGAAAATAGTCGGGCAAACATATCGATGAACTTTCCTAGATTTCGTCTAATTATCCATTAAAAAATCTTTCATAATTGATCATATATAGTTATATATAATCATACAAAATTATGCATGATATTTGTCTATACATAATTTATATAAAATTAACTGATTACTATTGTGCTTTAAAAAACTTTTGGCCATATATGATTATATATGGACAATCTTTCAACGGGTAGCATTTCACAGAAATCTTTGCATTAATCTATCTTGTATTTCGGATTCGTTCAAAAAAATCTTAATTAACTCGGGAATAGTTACCTGATGTCACTTCATATCCCAACGGTCAGAAAATAAAACTGACGTCGCAGTGGATCTTTTTTACTGATTAGAAACCCATATCTACCTTTCGTTTAGAGACCTAACCTGTCGTGTAAATAAGTACGGTGCGTATTAATAATTATAATCGTATTATTTAAATATTTTGATTATTATTATTTTAATACATGATACATAGATAATTATAATTTAATACATAGGTAATAATAATTAAAATCTACGTATTAGCTTTATAGAAATTATTTAGTATATATTATAGATTACAATAAAAGAAATATTTTGAAATAACACCGGACGAAATAAGAAAAAATAAATAAATAAACAAAATAATATAATAATAATATAACATATATTACAATTTTAAGAAATCTCTCAAATTATTAAAACTTATCAACATCATAACAATTAACATTATAAAAAAAGCATCAAATATTTTAATCTGCATTAATAAGAAATTTACGTAAAATTAATATGCAGCTGTTTGTTACAGCAATTCTATGATCAATATTACATGTTTTAACTCTCATGGTAAATTTAATTATTCCGCATGTTCTGTATAGATTGTATCGAATTAATTATGATATTTCTATAAAATATATTCATCATATATTATTCATATAATCTATATGTTGCTAATCGATATGATATTGATATTTGATCACATATTATGATGACATATTATGATCATATAAACTTTGGATACTCCTAAACAATGTGTCCCAACATGCCGTAATGTTCATGTGGCAAATATATCAAAAGTATTTACAATAAGGTTGCAAGGTTATTATTATAATTTGGATAGAGTTTTGATATTTTGGTAGGAGCTCGGCTTAAAAGACGTAGAGGCCTCGCCCGAAGACACGTCATCTTGACAAGTCGGTCGACAAAAACTGTCCACATATGTGCAAATCACTCTTGTGTCCATCGCGTTTGTCTCGATACCACCGGCAATGTAACGTATTCCGCGTGCTATCAATTCCTGTACATGACTCTGAGACGGTGCCGCGCTAGATGCACCGGTATTCTCCAAAGTATGACTTTTGTCAATATACAACAGAAACGGGATCTTTGCTCTCCCGTGTGAGTTGATGCTTTCCATAATGGTGATCATTGTTTCCGGTCTTCGGCATTCGGCACCGATCGTGAAAAGTTGACAGGGCAATAAATAACGTATTCTCCTAACTACATCTCTAAAATCATGGCCGTCCATTAGTCTTCCATCATCCGAACATAAAAGTGAGATCAAAACGCGAGCTGTCTTATACGATTTTAACAAAGTGAATATAGCCCTGAGCTCATTCATAGTAGGAATAGACTCGAATGTCAACAAGTCGACACCAGCCCGCAATAACTTCATCACACGAGTTTTATGAAACTGTATTATTTCGGTTTGCGACAACCTATGCAAGACCTCCACTGGTATATTCCATTTATCACGCATATTATGGACAAGCGAAAATAGGCAACTGCCGCAGGAACCTGCTACTAAAGGTCGATTACGTTTGTATTCTTCGGAATTGAGGTCGTATCCCATCTCGATGGCATACATTTTCACGGCCGTGTTGGCTGCAATTACGGCCAGATATATCAGTGACATATATTCAATCGAATCGAGTTGCAAAAGTTGCATAACGTCCGGGATTATTCGATATGTATTAGTCCTTATTATCCGAGCGCCAGCACGCAAGTAAGCCATGTGAGTATTGTGCAAGGCTTTCGAATTAATGGTGAAAGCACGTAATGCGAACAATGTTCCATATTGGTCGGCATCCGGAAAATGGCGACGTAGCTCAGTCTCGAAGTCGCCGTCCAACACTGTTGGCTTGTCCATTTAGCGCGTAGTATCGACGACAGGCAGTCGCTAAAAGTTCACTTCTTGATGTTCGTATCACGCGATGCCCGAATTCGATACGTAGGTGCGAAGATATCGTTGCTGTTATTCTCAGTGATTATACGTGATCTCGGACGATTCTCGCAACAAACTAATTACAAAGCGGGCTTGTCGATGATATATATTCGTTCTAACTTTGAGTGTAATTCTGCTTGTCTCAGTCACATCATAGACAATACTGTGCCGTGATTTGCTACTGTTCGAAAATGCGGATATTTATAAGGACGTTCTGCACTGCGCGATTTGTTATTAAATAAACACAAACATATGTAAGAAAATTGAAAACTTTGAGCATACATGTGGATGAAGTTTCTTGGATATTTACATTTCACATAAACCTGTTGTATTCTTTTATCTTGTATTTTCGATCCATTTTCAATCCGACGTGCAAAATTTTGATTAACCGTCAGATTAACAGATGGTTTTATCTATAAACTGAACGAACAATTTATGCGTAATTTCCCAAGTAGCAAAGTGACGTCATAAATGACGTCTTAATAATATCTTAATAACGCCTCTAACGTCATTAAAACGTCAATTGACGTCACGTTGCTACTTGGATTGTGTAGTGGTTTATTGAAGCAATTTTACAATGAATATTACACGGTTTAATTAAACTAAATGTTCCACATATTCTACTTGACATTGCACATATGTGTTTTATTTCATTATATAAATCGTTCCTTTTTCTTGACAATGTGATCTAATATTTATGCAACAAATATATTAAAGGAATAATGAGATTATAAAGTTCCGGTTAACAAATTTTTTATGTATAATTATGTGTAGAATATGTCCATATATAAAAACGTATAATTATATATGACTATATATAATCACACATACATACATATATAATTATATATGTAATTATATATTTTTATATATTTTTATTTACATACATACATGTATAATTATATATGTAATTATGTATTTTTATTTATGGACAAATTCGATATATGACACCTCTCTCTCTCTTTCTCTCTCTCTCTCTCTCTTACATAATTATATAAAAACATTTTTATTGAGTTATAATTATAGCTTGAACAGATGTTTCTTATTTCGGTAAGAACATGGCTTGCCGGTAAGGAAAAGCTCGCCCGTGGACTCACAGAAATACTCTACTTTTTTGCAAATGTGTTGTATATCCTCCGCAACTGTGTCAGTACCACCCCCGATGTAACGTACTCCAGCGTCCCACCATTCCTGCACGAAATTGTGCTGCTGCGCCGCGCTAGATACAGAAGCGTTTCTCGTAGTAGGCAAAAAATTTTTGTCAGCACATAACATAAACGGTATCTTAGATTTTCTGCTGTTGTTGAGGTTTCGCATCAACTGTGTCATTGCTGTCGGCGAATCGCATTCAGCACCGATCGCGATAATTTGTTCAGGCAGGGAATTGTAACAGTGTACAGCTGTTTGTGCAAAGTCTGATCCATCCACTAGGTTTGTATTCTGAGGACAGTAGAATGTGATCCAAGCACAGATTTTTGGATGGTCCTTTAGCGCATCAATTATCGCATTAACTTCATTCTTAGAAGGTATAGATTCGAATGCCAACAGATCGACGTCAGCCTCCAATAACTCTCGTATATGTTGCTTGTGAAACAACTTTAAATATGATACCGACTTTTGAATCGCGATATCCGTTGATTTGACTTTGCATTTATCAGATGTATCGTCGAGAAGCGAAACCATGTAACTGCCGCAAGATCCGGCTATTAAAGGTCGGTGCGTTTCAAATTGTTCGGAACTTGTATCCTCTCCTGTCTTTTCGCCATACCACATTACGGCCTGTTTGGCCAATTTCACGGCTCGCTGTATCATTTCCGCACATTCAATCGGAGGTAAATTCAAATGTCTTGCAACAGCACCTATGGAGACTTGATATGTATTAGTTCTTATTATCTGGGCGCCAGCTCGCAAAAAAGCTAAGTGAGTTTTGAATACGGCCCACCGATCCTTCTTGAGTGCGTGTAGAGTGAAAGCGTTCCCAAAATTTTCGGCCTCCGGAAAATGACGACGAAGTTCAGCTTTAAAATCGCCGTCCAGTACCATGAACTTGTCCATGTTACGTGTAAAATTGATGACAGGTTGTTGCTTTATTTTTTATGCACAACACGACGATTCCGAACTCGTTATGTAGTTCCAGTGCGAAAACGTCGCTTCTGTTACACTCAATGATTACGAATGTTCTCGTTGACCAAATGTAACTATAGTAGATCTGTCGATCTATATATCCTTCGCGTTAACTTCGGTTATAACGAATTTGCTTACTTCAATTGCGTTATAGGTGATATTGTGCTTCGATTTGCGTTCACCCAAGGACGGGTTATAGGATGTTGTTGTTGCGATTTGTTATTAAATAAGTACGAACGCACATTCGACATACATTTCGGTTATTTGTTATAGCAACCTTTGAGTGAACATATTGATAAACATTCCGAGATACCGTCCAACTTGTATTTCACAGAAATCTTATTCTATTAAATTGTTCGGAAAGTTCGTTTCAAATCTTCAGGACGCAATATTTTACTCAAAGACTTTATCGAAGCAAATATGTTTCACTTTGTTCAATTATCTTGGCCAATTTCTTAGGTAACTGCAGGACGCCCTTACTCCAAAACGAACGAATTTCTTATTAGCGAAGAATTGATCAAGATGAATTTTGAGGTTTTCCAAAACCCGAATTTTTGAATGAATAGGAAATAAAATAAATAGAATCTGTGTGCTGGATTTGCAAAAATTATACGGTGCATATTATTGAACTACAGTAAATAACTGCAATCAAGAAAAACTATAATAAAGAAAAAATAAAAGAGTAAATACGTACAGAAAAATAAAAATAAAATAACAAATGTTTTTTTTCTAGGAATGTATGCGTGTCTTGAAATATATATATATATATATGTGTGTGTATGTGTGTATAAAATTGTCGACAACATTACAATAAACATCGTAGAAGATTCATCGAATAAATATTATCCATATTATAAATTAAATAAAAAATTTACACGTAATTAGCATGCAGTTATCTTTTACAGAAATTATATGTTCAGTATTACACCTTTTAACTGTCACAATTAACTTAAATATTTGAAATGTCTTTTTCCGGTTCCAACCTACGCATTTTATTAGACGACATATTTATGTATAATTTAAAACATCAGTACTCCCAAACAACGCGTCTTAATACCTGTACGAAAAATACATCGAACGCATAATGAAATTACAAAGTTATTATTATAATCACAGCTTGGATAGATTTTCCTGATCTCGATATGAACATGATCCTGAAAAGGCACAAGGAAAAAGATAACAAAAATTGTAAATGTTTTTCGTTTATTAATTTCGTCGCATATTTCATAGCAAGGAAATTGTAACTTTCTTCCGGAGATGACCTGTTGGCACATTTCTGAGTGTTGATAAATTAGAGTTGTGAGGTAGCATCAGTTTCATACATACCATGTAAAGTATAAATCATATTTGGACGATTGATTTTTTACCAAACATTCTTCTTTAATTATTAATATGAAAGCGTGAGGATTTAGAAGGTGTTGTTTAATTACGTATATTAATGTATATATATTTAAATATATTGTTATTATCATTTCAATTTCATCAGGATATGGGAGTTATAAATTGTGTATTCATATGCGAAAAACAGTATTTATTGATAATTAAAATAATTAAAAGAAACAAATGAACACATTCTCTATAGAAAAACAAAAATATTTACAAAATGATATAAAAATCGAATAACATGTAAATATTGTAATAAATGTAAGAATAAAATAATTATTGTCATCATTACAATTAATTACAATGCAGATGCTTCTTCGAGTGAGTATTATTCGTAATATGAAATGTATGAATAATTTACATACAATTAGCGTCTCCCAGCACAATTCCTAGTTGTCAGAATTGTAGCAATTTCACGAGTAATATATATATATATATATTTATTGTCACAATATATATATTTATTGTCACAGTAATATATATTTTTATTGTCACAATACGCTTATGTTGTACGCGATTTGAATTACATTGCATTAATTATGATGAATTTTATATTCTAATTACTAAACTAATTAGACGACATTTTTACATACTAGATGATCACAGTTTTTCTCCTAGATAATAGTTCCTCTAGAAAACGTTTGTTAATATCCATGAGAGAATATTTGAATCGAAAAATGATTATGTTATAATTACATCTTCGACAGATTTTCTTTATTTTGGTACAACAATGACATGAGAGAAGTGAAGAACCTGTCATTTGCTACGTTGAAACCCTCCACTTTTTTGCAAACCTTCTTTATATCCTTCGCAACCGTGTCGGTACCACCACCGATGAAACGTATTCCGGCGTCCCACCACTGCTGCACGTAATTGTGCGACAGAGCCGTGTTAGATTTACCACTGCCTACCTTGGTGTGTAAATAACGTTGGTGAGCACACAACAGAAATACAATCTTAGAATATCTACGGTCGTTGAGGCTTCGCATCACGGATACAATTGTCTCTGGCGATGCGCATTCCGCACCGACCGCGATAATTTGATTCGGCAGGGAATCGTGACAGTATGTAGCTACTTTTTCAAACTCATTCCCATCCATCAGTTTGGTGTCCGCCAGGCAATAGAGCGTAATCCAAGCGCGAGCATTCGGATACTTTTTTAAGACTCTAGTTATTGTAGTAACTTCGAACAAACTGGGTATAGACTCGAATGCCAACAGATCGACGCCAGCCTCCAACAACGCTTGCACGCGCAATTCGTGAAACGAAAACAGATAATACGACGACAACTGACCCGTGACATCCGTAGATACGTTGCTCTTATCAGATATATCATCTAGAGTCGAAACCATGTAACTGCCGCAAGATCCAGCCACTAAAGGTCTGCCCAATTGATATTCTTCGGAACTTGGGTCCCGGCCCATCTCCTCATCATATGTCGTCACGGCCTGTTTGGCCATCCTCACGGCATCGTGTATCTTTAACAAAGACTCACTCGGATCGAGATCCAAATGTTTCTTAAGGGCTCCTATGGACGCTTGATACGTATTAGTTCTTATTATTTGGGCGCCAGCGCGCAAATAAGCCAAGTGAGTTTTGTACACGGCGAACAGATCGGCCTGGAGGGCATGTAAAGTGAAAGCTTTACCAAATTTTTGGGCTTGCTGGAAATGGTGTCGCAATTCAGCTCCGAAGTCACCGTCCAATATCATCGGCCTGTCCATTCCGCATGTAGAATCGATGACAGATTGATACTGGAAGGTCTTCTTCTTGATATCTGTGTGACACGATGCTCGATTCACGCGGTTCCACTGCGAGAATTTCGCTCCCGTTATACTAAGCGATTGCAAATTATCCTTCTCAAACGTTCTCGTTAACGTACAAAATGTAACGTACGAAGCTGACTGTCGACGTGTATCTTTAACGTTAATTTCGGTTGTGGCGAATTTGCACGCTTCAATCGCGTCACAGGCGATACTGTGCTTCGATTTGCGACTGCGCGAGAACGGCGTTTATATATAGGACGTTCTTGTATGTTTGATCTGTTACTATTATAAATAAACATGAGCACACGTTCAATAGACGTTTCGATTATTCGATAATACGGGAGCGTTCGAATGAAAATATCCATGATCTTTCCCGGATTTCGTCTAATTAGCATTTCACAGAAACGTTATATTAATCTATTTCATATTTCGGATTCATTAAGTGCGTTCAAAGAAATCTTTAAATGTTAAATATATAGTACGAAAATATCGTTAAATTCAGTAATTACGAATTGTTTTTCTCCGACGTTCTCGAATTGACAGACAAAATGTGCTATGAAGCTGGCCTGTCGATATATATACTCGTTCTAACTTCGATTGAGATAATTTACTTCAGTCGCAATACTGTGTCGCGATTTATAGGACGTCCTTATTTGTGCGATCTGTTATTAAATAAACACGATCACGTGCAAGAAACAAGATAACTTATTTTGACAAACATCCTTCGTTAATTGTTTATATGAAAGTGTGCGAATGAATACGGTATTGCGTTTATGTTAATTATGTTAATATTACATCAATATTTTGATTATTATTGTTTTAATATGACTAGGTAATAATAAATAGAAACTACGTGTTAGCTTTGCAGAAATTTAGTGTATATTTTTGATTACAATAAAAGAAGAATTCACATTGAACAAAATAAAAACAACCAAGTCAACAAAGTAACATAATAATAATATAATATATATAACAATTTTAAGAAATCTCTAGAATTATTGAAACTTTTTGACATTATAACAATTAACATTGTAGAAATTTCATCAAATATTTTAATCTGATTAAACAACATATAATTTGCATGTAATTAGTGTGCAGTTGGTGCAATTCCATGATCAGTATCACGTTTTAATTGTCACGACAAACTTAAATGTTCCACATAGTCTAAATAATATTAAAATAATTATGATGTTTCTATATACGATATATCTAATGTACGCAGCTAATATGATTTATGTTTGATCGTATAAATTTTAATATCTCCTTCCTAATTTTAAACTCCTAAATAATGTGCCATAATGTCCATGTGACAGAAATATAGTGAGATTATAAAATTATTATTATAGTCTATATCATAGTTTGGATAGATTTTCGTTATTTCGGTTGGAGCATGGATTACTAGAAACGGAGGGCCCGCCCGAGAGCGCTCCTTCACGAATTTGTATAAGTCTTTTAATCCGTTTTATGTCCTCCGCGTCTGTGCCGATACCACCGCCAATATAACATATTCCGCATTGTAACCACTCCCATACATAATTACAAACCCGACGGTTATCAGATGCACTAGTCCTCTGCACAGGATATATTTCATTTTTGCCACCATATAACAAAAGCGGAATAGTTTGATTCAAATTCATTTCCAAAAATGGATTTACTACCGGTTCGACGCATTCGATACCGAACGCGATAATTCGCTCGGGCAGCGTACGCTGACACATCCGAATTATATCTGCAAGATCATAGCCGTCCACTTTTCCATCCACCGAACATAAAAACGAGAGACAAGCGCGGGCTTGTGAATATTGCGTTAACAACTTCAATATAGCCTGAATCTCATTTATAGTAGGTATAGACTCAAATGCCAATAGGTCGACATTAGCGTCCAATAATGTTTTCATACGGGGTTCGTGAAAATTTATCATTTCCATTACCGATAAATCACGCACGACATCCAATGTTACGTACCATTTGTTACCCATATTCTCAAGAAACGAAATCAAGTAACTGCCGCAGGAGCCTGCTATTAAAGGTTTTAGGCTCTTCTGGTAATATGTACTGTTTATATCGTATCCATTTTCCTCAGCGTACTTTACCACGGCCTGTTTAGCCAATTTAACGGAGTCGTCTATCAGTGGTAAATAACCACCCGGTTCGACATCTAAATGTGTTAAAACATCACTTAGGGACGCGCGATATGTGTTTGTTCTTATTATTTGAGCGCCAGCGCGCAAATAAGCCAAATGAGTTTGGTATATGGCACTCTGATTATTCTTGAGGGCATGTAATGTGATATCTTTTATATATTTTCCGCCCTGTTCGGCATGACGACGTAGCTCAGTTTCGAAATCCCCGTCTATCAATATTTTGTCGTTCCTTATCATCTTGCATACAATATCGACGGCAGGCGATTGCTAATGGGTGTTGTAATTCCCTGCCCTTCACTTCTTGATGTCTTGATGACACAATGTCCGAATTCGATACGTGGTCCAGTGCGGGAATGTCGCTTCTGTTACTCTCAGTAATTACGAATTATCTTTCTCAGAATTTGTTAACGTTCTTAAATTTACAGAGAATATATACCACGAAGTGAGCTTGTTGATGTACACATTCGTTCTAACTTCGGTTGAAGTAATTCTGCTTGCTTAAGTCGCGTTATAAATGATACTCTGTCGCTTGATTGGCCCGAGGATAACTGGTACTTATAAGACGTTTTTGTTTGCGCGATCTGTTATTAAATAAACACAAGTATTTACACGAAACATTGAAGGCTTTGATCGCACATATCGATAAACTTTCCTAGTTCTCGTCCAACTTATGTTTCACACATTTATATTATTCGATCTTGTATTTTCAATGACAGGCAAAATTTTGGTTAAGCATGTTATTAACCGACGTTGTCTGTTTTGTCATTAGAAAATAATATACCGGTCAACCGTTGTACAACGTACGTAATCACCGCTTTCGCCTTCTTAGACAGTCATAATGGAAAAGCATAAGGAACGAGATGATAAAAATGTTTTAATGTCACTGCTTATTAGCTATGCCGCGTTTTTCATAGCATAAAAATTGTTATTTCTTAAAATAAATCAAAATATAATCTCACAAAAACTACAAAATTTTATGAAGCGTACGAATAAATACATATACAATTGGGTTTAATTGCGTTTTAATTAATTATGTTAGTATTATTTAAATACTTTGGTTATTAATATTTTAATATGAATGAAGGTAGTAATTAATAAAAACCGTATGTTAGTTTAACAGAAATTTTATAATATATATTACTGTTTACAATAAAGGAAAAATTCCGAAACAGATATAACAAAATAAATAAATCAAGAAAATAATAAGTAAACAATAAACAAATAAATATATAATAATAATGTAACACGTAAAGATTTTAAATAATTTCTACGAATTATCAAAAATTGCCGCCATCATTACAATTAATAACGTATAAATTTAACATAGTTCTTTAAAATAAATAAACCATTTATACGTAATTAACGCACAGTTATTTCTTGCATCAATTCTATGATCAGTATTACATGTTTTAACTGTCACGGTAAATTTAAATGTATCTACATATCTAGACTATATTGAAATAATTATGATGTTTTTATATGACACATCTAATCTACGCAGCTAATACGATTTATTTATGTTTGATCATATAAACTTTAGTATCCCTAAATAACGTCCTTCAATTTCCATGTGACAAATATATCAAAAAGATATATAATAAGATTATAAGGTTATTACTATAATCATAATTTAGACAGATTTTCATTATTTTGGTAGGAGCATGATGCAAAATAAGTGGAAGCCTGACCCGAAAACACATTAGGATTCTTCACCTGTTGGCAAATCTGTATTACGTCCTCCGCATTTGCGTTAATACTACCGCCAATATAACGTATTCCGTGTTGTAACCATTCCTACACGTAATAACGTCTCTGCGGCTTTCAAAATTCAACAGTATTTCCCTCATTAAATAAATGAGATTTGTCAGCATATAACATAAACGGAATCTGAGGATTCCTAGAGAGTTTGATGAATCGCATAAGCGGAGATATTATTTCCGACGCAATGCATTCGGCACCGATCGCAATGATTTGGTTGGGCAAGGTATTGTAACATCTCTCAGCTACATGTACAAATTTATAGCCGTCCTGTTTCAGTTTTTTATCCAACGAACATAAAAGCGAGATCATAGCGCGAGTTTGTGGATATTTCTTTAACAAATTCAGTATAACCTGAACCTCCTTCCAATTAAGTATAGACTCGAATGTCAACAGGTCGACACTAGACTCCAATAATTCTTTCACACGGGGTTCGTGAAACTCCATCAGTTCGGTTTCCGATATCTGTCGCTTGTCCTGTATACATGTATACCATTTAAAAGATATACTATCGAGAAACGAGAGCAGGTAACTGCCGCAGGAACCTGAACTAAAGGTTGGCGAAATTTGTATTCTTCACAATTTAGGTCGTATCTCATCTCTTCGCTATACTTTACCGCAGCTCCTTTAGCCAACATCACTGCTTTGTTTATCAAATGTAAATACTCAAACGGTAGAAGATTAAATGATACCAATGTGACGTCACACTTAGATATTTAACGTGTTTAGTCCGTATTATCTGGACGCCCACACACAAATAAGTCAAGTGATTTTTATACACGAAGGACGGATCATTCCTGAGTGCATGTAATGTGAAAACTTTTGTACATTGTTCAAATGGTTGTTGGTAATGTCGAAACAGTTCACCTTCAAAGTCACCGTCCAAAATTATTGGCTTGCCAATCTCGTATACAGTATCGATAGCAGACGGTTGCTAAGAATTCGTTTCTTGATGTTTATATGACACAATGTCCGAATTTGGTGTGTCGTGCCAATATGGAAAAGTCATTTCTGTTGTATTCAGCAATTACGAATTATTTCTCTCAAACTGTTCTTGTTTATGATCAAAATATAATAAAGCGAGTCTGTATATCCTTTGCGCTGACTTCGGGGAATTTACTTACTTTAGTCACATTACAGGCGATATTACACTTCTTGCGTGCAAGGACAGTAGATATTTACAGGACGTTCTTGTTTGTGCTATCTATTATTAAGTAAACACGAAAACGTCTGACAGACGTTTTAGTTATTCGTTACGGGAACTTTTGAGTGAATAAATTGATGAATGTTCCTTATTGGAATCGAGATCTAACTGGTATTTTATACTTACCTTGTTATTATTCTATTGTGTATTTTAAATTCGTGATGCACAAGGAAATCTTAATTAAATATTTCCAAGTTGAAACAGAGCATCAGTGGAGTTATATTTATGTTATAATTTCACATCATATGTTATATTACATTTACATGATTGAATGCGAAATTATAATACAATGTTATGTAAATGATGTTCGGTGTTGACTACATTCTTAACCGATGTTGGCTGTTTCGTAATTAGAAAGTAATACACAATACTCTACATTCTATCAGTATAATAAAATAAACGTACAAATACAGATATTGTGTTTAATTATTGACGACGATGCTACATTTTGAAACATTATTATTATTTTATTTTTTAATTTCGTTATTTTTATAATAAAATCTGGATATGGAAATTATAAATTGTACATTAAGTTCGCAAAAATCAAACAGTATTGACAGTTTTATTTGCAATTAAAAGAAAAATAACTAAATAATTCTGAATAATTATAGAATAGAAGAATATTTGCAGTATAATATGATAACAAAAGCAACATATAAAGATTCTAATGAAAGAATTAAAGAATTAAGAATTTTAATTAAAGAATTGTCAATTGTAATCAACATAATTAACAATGTTGAATCTTCGTCGAATGAGAAATATGCGTATTATAAACTGAATGAACAATTTAAGTGCGAATAGCATACAATTGCCTATTATAACAATTTCTTTATCAGGCTTACGCAATGCTTTTAATTGTCACAATACGTTTACAACATGTTGCATGTGGTCTGAATTGCATTATACTAATTATAATGCATTCATACGACATGCCTACATAGAAAAAATGTGCTAGATTCAAGTATTTACTTTTACTAAATATTATTTAATTACTCCTCGGCAAATTTTACTTAGGTTAAATCAATTTTATGTGAATCAAGTAAATATTTTATTTATCGAATGATTTACTCTTCGAGATACTCCTTGAAAAATATTTTACTTAACCCATTAGCTGCCACGATCCCCATTTGGGGATTTTGGAATTTTGCATATATGCAATATATATAACTTATGCATATATATAACTTATCCGGCCAAAAATTTGGCAGTTAATGGGTTAATATAAATAAAAATTTGCCAAGGAGTATTGGAGTAATAATTTACTTAAATTTAACACTTATTTTTCTGTACTTCGGACGCAGCTAATTTGACGTATACGCTCTTGTATTTGATTATACTAACAAATATATTATGCTCTAAAACAGAAATTATAAAATTCTCATTAAAGCTTTGATTGATTGTCCTTAGCTTGGTAAGAGCATACGCGCGCCTTTAGTGAAGTGAAAACCATATTCGTGGAAGCGCGGTAACGATTCATTTGGTTACGAAGTTCCATTATGTCATTCGCGAATGTGTGAGTACCACCGCCGATGTAACGTACCCCTTTGCTTGTCCAGTCCTCCACAAAATTGTACTGCAACGTGATGGGTATCTCGTTTATGGTAGGCATATGACATTCCTCGGCATATAACACGAACGGAATCTTGATATCTTTGATGTTGACTTCTTGTATCAAGCGAATCATCGTGCCTCGCGAAACACCTTCGGCGCCGATCGCGATAACTTGGCTGGACATAGACTCATAAAATTTCGTAGCTATTTTTGCAAACTTATTTCCGTCCACTAGCTTTCCACTCTCTGAGCATAAGAAGTTGATCCAGACACGAGCGTCAGGAAATCTCGCCAGTACTCTAGTTATCGCATTTGCCTCGATCTTCGAAGGTATAGACTCAAATGTCAACAAATCGACACCGGCCTCCAATAACTTCTGTACACGCTGTTTGTGAAAGTCAATTAGCGTCATGATCAGCGTCTCTTCGTCTTTTGAAGGATCCAAATTCCATGAAACGTGACAACTGCCGCAGGAGCCAGCTATTAAAGGTCGGTGTTCGTGGTATCGATCGTAATCCTCGTACGTATATTTGTTCGCCGTCTCTTCGTAATATGTTATTACAGCCTGTTTGGCTAACTTCACGGCAACATTGATCAATGGCACATATATAATCGGTGGGAGGTCGAGGCGTGATTTAATAAAATTTGTTCGCACACGGTATGTGTTAGTTCTTATTATCTGGGCGCCGGCGCGCAGGTATGCCAAGTGGGTTTTGTACACGGCGAACCGTTTAAACTCGAGGGCTTTTATTGCGAAATCTTCCGGTAATTCTTCGATCGTATTCAAATGTTTGCGTAGTTCATCCTCAAAGCTGCCGTCGAATATCATTAGTTTGTCCATCTCGAGTGCCGTGTCGGTTGCAGGCTGTTACTAAAAGGTTGCCTATTGACGTCTGTAAGTTACGACGTTTGTCTTCACTACGTGATCTTAATATAACAATCTCGTTTCCATTACACTCAGCGATTAAGTATTGTCTCTCGCACGTTCTCATTGGCGGACAAGATGCAAAGCGGGACCGTCAATGTGTATTCTTCTACCATGGACTGAAGCGAATTTAATCGCTTCAGTCGCGTTGTAGACTATGGCTCGATCTGTCATTGCGCAATGCGGGTAAATACTCATAGAACGTTTATATTTGTGCGGTCTGTTATTAATCTTCTGCCAGTAAGTGAAATTCTGAACACTAACGGTAAGATTGAGTGGAATCCCACTCACAGGACTTATTATCGTTTTTACAGCAAAGTTGTATCACTTTCAATATGATTGCGTAATAAACAATTGAGTGCAGCCTTTTAAAACATTTTTTACTAATCATAGAATACAAAAATTCGTTAACTTCAGTGACAAACAAAAAATGTTTTTAGAAAGTGCACAAAAAGAAATTAATGTTAAATCGAGAATAGATATTCTCATTAACAAGAATATTATAATCTTCTTAGAAGATATTTAATCTTGATTCGGTAAAGTACAAATGTATTATCTTTTGCTTGCACAAAACGCTGAGATCGTCGGTAGAAATTCTCATCTTTATGAGAACGCACATCTTAATTCGCACGCTTGATCTTTGCCGATCATGGAAATCTTCCAGACATTCGTCTTCAACAAACTATTTCTTTCTAGCGCGTATATTTCTGAGTGTAAAACTACTGTCATTTGTTTGCATAAGCTACTGGAAATCTCGACAGGAATTTTAATTTGTGTGAATTTTCGCCCGTGTCCAATTTTTTCCATTTTTCCTATTCATTTACCTTAATATTAATACATTTTGCACAATTTTGTTCGTTTTTTGTGTATCTTTATTTTTTCTTGAGATTAAACTTGTAAATGAATTGTTTTAATTTTCGCTCGAAGATCATTCCAAACTTCAACTATGTTAATGGAGTACAAAAAATATTCAGATAATTAATTTTATCAAATTCGCTTCTTTAATAATCTCAGTGAAATCATATGAACATACAAACAGAATTCTGTTCGGTTACTTATGTGAATGTGTGATGACGGTATATATTTATATATTTTTTTATCATTATATTAAATAATAATAGGATATGGAAGTTATAAGAACTATGTGTTAAGTTTGAAAAAATTATAGAACGTTTATTCATAATTTTAAAACGAATAAATTATTACTAAGGAAAAAACGAATTATTCTTTACAAATTAGACAGAATTACAGAAACATTTTCAATTTTCAAACAATATGATAACAAAGAAATATATAAAAATCTTAATAAACCTATGAATTATCAATAATTATAGATATCGTTACAATTAACAATGCAGGCGTGTCATCGACCGAGTATTGTTCATATTATAAATCGAATGAACAATTTACGTGCAACTTTTATCTTACGTGTTATCTTACTTTAATGTGTTATCTTACTTTAGTGTTGATTATAATTGCACGTGATCATATCAGACTTATCATATCAGACTTAAGTATCCTAATGCCGGTTGTAACAATTTCCATAATCAGACTTAAATATTTTAGTTCTCACACTAAATTTAGATATTACGTAAAAACTGGATTGTATTTGCACTATTTATGAGATATTCGTGCATATACGTCCATTGGACACAGTTAATTTGCCATTTACACTCTTGCGTTTGATCATTCTAACATTTAATTCCAATAGACAACACGCCTGTTAACACCTATGCAACAAATATATTTCTTGCTTTAAAACAGAAATCATAAGATTGTTATTATCATTAAAGCTTTGATTGGTTGTCCTTGTCTCGGTGGGAGCATACGCGCACCTTTAGTGGAGTGAAGACCATGCCCGTAGAGGCGCAGTATTTATCCACTTCTTTGCGAATTTTCTTTATGTTATCCGCGACTATGTCAGTACTGCCGCCGAAATAACGCACCCCTTCGTTTATCCATTCCTCCGCAAAATTACGCGCCACGCTGGATGATGCCCCGATGCCATCTGTGATAGGAAAATGACGTTTCTCAACGTACAACACGAACGGAATCTTAATATCTCTGATACCGTTGACATCTTGCATCATTAGTTTCATCGAGTCGAACGTAACGCCTTCGACACCAATCGCGACGATTTGATTGGGCAGGGAATCGTAAAAGTCTGTAGCTACTGTCGCAAAGTTGCTACCGTCTATTAGTTTCCCCTCCTGCGAGCATAAGAATGTGATCCAGGCGCGAGCGTCTGGACAATTCATTAGCAGTCTACGTATCGCCTTCGCCTCGTTGTGACAAGGTATGGACTCGAATGTCAACAGATCGACACCGGCTTCCATTAACTTCTTTACACGTATTTTGTGAAACCAGTACATCTCACTTTGCGACATGTTCTTCAAGTTTTTCCGAATATCAGATATATTGAAAAAATTCCAAACACTGTAACTGCCGCAGCAGCCAGCCAATAAAGGACGGTGTTTAGAGAAATCTTCGGACGCGCTGTCACCTCGCACTTCCTCGTAATATTTTGTTATGGCCTGTTTGGCCAACTTCACCGCTATGTCTATCGATGACTCCTGAAATGTAGTGAAGTACTTCCGTCTTTTAAGAGAATTCATGATAACTCGCTTTGTGTTAGTTCTTATTATCTGGGCGCCGGCATGCAGGTATGCCAAATGGGTCTTGTACACGGCGAGCCGATCAAATTCGAGGGCTTTCACCGCGAATTGTCTCCCCAAGTTTTTGGTCGTGCTCAAATGGTTACGTAGTTCAGCCTCGAAGTTGCCGTCGAACACCATTAACTTATCCATCCTGTGTGTAATATCGATTGCTGGCGATTGCTGAGAATCTGCTCCTTGACGTCTGGATGTCCGTATTTGGTGCGTGATTCTAATGCCTGAACATCGCTTCTTATAAAACCAATCGAGTCAATAACGATACTGCGACTCGATCTGCGATCGGCGGGTATTTAAAGGACGTTTTTATTTGTCTGTTATTGATCTCTGTTGTTTGGTCATTTTTTTCTTGCAGCGTTTAAAGTGATCGTAGAAGCGCGCACGGAAGAATTTAACAAGGATCCGATGAATTTTTTTTCCGTAATAACATAACAATTCAAGATGAGTCATATCCCGGGAGGATTAAAGACAAAACAGTAAAAATGTAATTATCTCGTCCACTCTTTGTTAAATAGCAGAAGAGAGGTCGCGGTATGAAGTAATGACAATTTGTATACTCAATCAATTGTTCCCACTACTCAGCAACCATAAAAATTACAATTTTAATCGATGTCTACGAATCCTCCCATTGGTGTGTGTTAGCGGTTTGGAGTAGAGACGAAGTTGTACAAATGCATCTTTCGTCAACCACAATATCCTACAGATGATTAACTTTATTGAGCTCTCCTAATTAATTTTGTGCGTAGAAGTGAGCGACCGTAGCTGGAAAGAAAATTTTTTTTCCTCTTCCAATAGAATGTGCATTATACTTATCTAAACGATGCGTATGTCATTTGAATATAGTTAATACTATATTCTCTTTTACATAAAAGTAATAAAAGCAAACATATGCATGTTATCTTATTTATTGCGCATTTGTATAAAAACTTATAAATAAGCTTTAAATTAAGATAATAAGATTCGTGATGGTTGCGAGAACGCAAAAAATCATAAACTTACAAAATATACTCAATTTCCAATCCATTAGTTTCTTTTTTTTCCGAGATTTCTCCGTACCTTCTTAAAAGAAATATGTATACATATTTAATATAATATAATAAATTATATTATATTATAATATATAAAATTTTATATGATTTTATATATAATATAATATAATATATATATATATATATTATATATATATTATATTATAAGGAATTCATAAATGTATATAATTTTATAAGAATATATAATACTATGTAATGCAATATATAATATTATATAATTTTAAAAATATATATAAACACATATATGTATATTTCTTACTATATACAAAATTGAACAATTGGATAATTTCCATCGATAGCATTTTGTTATGAGTATTAAGTACAGATTAACGAGACCTCGTCCATTTGTGTTCCGATGTTGTCTCTGTATTGTTCACTTCCACATAAGTTCGCACGCTTGCAAACAAATAGGAGTTGACAAATAAAATAGTCATGTCGCGATATAAAAATGTTTCATTTTAAAGTAGGGTTACGAAAAACACGATAAGAGGAATAGCTTTTTAAATAGATTGTTAAATAAGAATAGAAAAAATGTCATCGATGGAAAAAGTCCGATAACATATTTTCTCATTACATGATATTTTATCTCGCTTTTAAACATACTAATTCTTTGTTGTACTTTGTGTATGTGTGTCTATGTGTGACATATTAATGCTATATGCTATATGCCGTGGTCTATAATAATATTATAGACCACGGTATTCTGTTATGCATTAAAAGCTAATTAAGTATTCAACTTCGGAATCCTCGACTTCCTCCGGAATCCTCCTCTAACGAGGGGTAAAAACGTATGATAATCTTACAGTTACGCTTGGTTCCCCATGGGACGAATAAATCATTGGTGCACAGGTACACTGCGTACGTCGAGTAAACGCGATTAATCGTTTATTTGCGTACAAAACGAGGAAAAGTGTTCATAACGACGGTAAGCCTTTGGAATTTTCGCGATGCATTTTCCACGTGCATCACACCGATACTCGAAACATCGATTCCGAAGAATCGGGAGCTACGCTCGTATCTATCAATCGAACGTGATTCATGAAACGGTATACTGTCACAATTAATATCGAGCCGTTCCCTCGCGTCCAAACTGACTGGCGTTTACTCACCGACGCATTTCCGACGCGCTCCGTCAATCGCCATGGCACATCGCTCGAGAAGCGTCTCGTGAAGTATCAGATCAGGCATCAACGCACGATACCGATTGCGACGGCGCGATCGGCGTTGCGACACGAGGAATCGTAAGGGAGGTCACCCTGGCACGCAAACAGGATACTCAACGTATTCTGAATCCTGCATTCGAAATGACCACATGTGTGCATGCGAGCACACGCACTGAGTCTCTGAGGTTAAGCTCGTTGGTCCATCTCACAATTACCCAGCATTGTATTGGGGCTCAATATTACGTAGCTGGGATTGCTGAAACTGTCCGGCATGCCGTTTCGCAGATCACTCTTCTGCTTCGGCATGTTCACGTAATTGTCTTGCGTGCTGATGATGGACGGTGGATAGTCCATCTTCCGCGAATCCGACTTGTCGGCTTGCTCCTTGGACGTGCCGCTCTCGTCCACATCGTCCAGGTCGATCAGATGTAGATTTCGGGGCGCGTTGCAGTAGCCAGAATCGCGGTCGACAGGCCGGTCGGTTAACTGGTCCTTCATCGCCTGCCTCTGCCGCGCGAACTCGGCTCTCCGTTCTTGGACGTTGATCGGCTTCAGATACGGGTCGGGTTCCTGCTTGAGCATGGGCGACTGCTCGACCGCGTCCTCAGAGTCCGACACGGGCGACGGGAACTCGAAGTGAGTGCGAATCTGGTTCGGTCTTGGGCTGAATATGCCGGACTCGTCGGTCTGACCGCCGGGACTCATGCGTAAGTACGCGGAGTCTGTGCCGATCTCCGAGAACGGCGAGTTCACGTAGTCCGTCGGCGACGATAGGGCAGCGTGATCCGGCGCGGACATCATCGTCAGGTAGTCGTTCTTGCCGCCCTCCAGGATCATGGTGTTCATGTCCATGTAAGGTGTGTTCAAGCTGATATAATGCTGCGGCACAAAATAAAGAGTGTTACGCTTTGTGTCCTTTTTAGAGCGCGCATTTTTTTACAGATGCTTCCTCGTACGTTTAAGCGACTGGTAATTAATTCCGTGTATTTAATTACGAGCGAATATCTTAGAATTCGTAAAATATAAGAGAATACGTATAACATAAAGGTTTTCTGATTAATCTTATAACTGTATTTCGATTGTTCCGAAATTCCACGATTTTCTATGTATACAGAAATCGCCATTCGTTCGTAGTAAACATCAACTAACAGTAAAGTTATATAAATATTAAAATCTTTCACTTAACAAGGTAACTATTAAATACAATACATGTTATACACTTATATTGTTGAGTGGGAAGCTATAATATTGATGTAATGTTACCATTGATATTTACTGGATTATCTTTACAAATCTCAAAATTCTCACGAGGTCAAAAGTTGAAGAGAATTTTACGTTCAATTCACAGGCGTATTTAATAGAATAAAATCTTCTAAGATCGTATTTTTGGAATATGAGTTGTTCACATCGCGCTCTATAAGTGTTACAGTATTTGCTGTGAGTAGTCGCGGACTCTTCTCGCATCTGTGTGAAATAATAATGCGGAGTGACTCACCGATTTCACACTTTCGTCCAATAAATCGCCGATGCTTTTAACGAGGTCCGTGAAGCTTGGTCGCAGAGTAGGCTTAGCCTTCCAGCATTGCAGCATTATGTCATAGCTGTGAACAATGCGAAATCACGCGTAAGAGACACCGATTTTCCGTCGTGGCAATAAATCTCACTTACATGTCGCTCATAGCATATTGCGGCTGCTCCATTCTGTAGCCCTCGATCAGCTTTTGATACTGCTTCTCGGCTTCCATGCCGGGATACGGCGTCTCCGCCAAAGTGAAGAACTCCCAGAGCACTATGCCGTAGGACCATATATCGCTTTGGGTGGAGAAGATTCGATCTCTAATCGACTCGATAGCCATCCACTTTATGGGCAATGGACCGTCCCCCTTCCTCTCGTAATTGCCGTCTTTGTACATACTCTTTGCCAGACCAAAGTCGCAGATTTTTACTATGTTGTCCTCTGCGAGCAAGATATTCCTCGCCGCCAGGTCACCGTGCAACACCTAAGAAGAGAACATATACATATAATCTTCAGAGAAACTATATTATTATAATTGTATATACATTTGCATACAATCTGCATACAATTAATATATTAATCGTATTAAATAAATATATATATATCCACTTACACATTTGAAGCGGATAAAAATATTGTTTCGCAAATCTAATCTCGCGAATTCACATAGAAAAGAAGACAGTATTATGCGCCATATTCTCTTATAAATAATATTTTGAGCGAATAAGTATTTACCATAAATATTTCATGTCTTTGAATTTAGAATCGATTAAGTCACACTTTAGCGAATGTAATCGTTGAGCTTTCAATTCAAAATATTGATTATTAACAATGTTATTGTACAAAATGGAGGGCTATAATATCATCTTTTTCTCTATATATAAAACTCCGGATACTTTGAACTTGCGAACAGCATACAGCTAGTTTATTGATTAATTTCGAAAAATATTATATAAAGCTCAGGCTTTTCTTGTAGTTATTCGTATTATATCCTTTGACATGTCAGAATAACGTACCTTCCTTTGGCTAAGGTATTCCATGCCGCGTGCCACTTGGAACGCCCAAGACAACAGATCCTGAGTGCAAATTGGCTTGAGATTGTGGTCTTTATAGTCACCATGGTAATTCGATCGCCAGCCCGGCTGAGATGAGTTATTGCTGAGAATAGAGCCGCCGTTTGGAGACAAGCAGATCTCTTGAGAGTCCGAGCTAATTTGCGGACAATAATGCACCGCATCGATGCCCGAATTTGCACTAAGACTGCGAGAAAAGGATAATGCGGCATATTTTATCCTGTCGGATGGGCAGAAGAGAAAAGAAGAACCTTGTTAAACCATAGAGCCCCTCGCATGCAGCAGATGTTGGTATGCGTAACTCGACATGCGGCAGGATAACATTTGTGGACACAAGATATGTGCGGTTAGGCGAGTTAGAGTCAGTTCCCGAGACTTTGAGTGAAGCGCAAAAGTAGTCCTCCGTTAGCAAGAACTTCATCGTAAAAAGACTTTTAATTACGAGTGAATAAACATGAATTAATTAATTCTTCTCCGCGATCTTAATTCAATCGGTACAATGTCACACAACACCGAAATACTTTCACTATTATTATTAGATCCTACGTGAAAGTGTGCAGGGCGCTTTATTGAAGTGCAGTTTTGATTTAGGAAGCAGTTAAGAAAATATTCTATATCTATTAATAAGATAAAATGAGAATGTGGTTGTGATCGATGATAATGTGATACTTGAAACATGATGATCGACAGACACACCTGTTACTACTATTGATACTGGCAGTTCTCGTCAACACGTCCAAACCGATGGTATTATCGAGCTTTCCAGTGTTGGGATCGATCTGGTTAACAAAATCCGTCCTATGTCTCAAGAGATAATTATGCAAGTTACCGAAACGACAGTACTCAACGATCACCAGGAGTTCGCCTGTCATAACACGCAAATTTTCATGATTATTAGCGCTTCTTCAAAATAATTTAATTCAATCGATTTCATCGTCACTTCCAACCTTCTTCCCGGGTTCACAAGTTGATGGTCGATCGGTTAATTTTTTAGACCATTCGATTTGATAACTATTGGTTTTTTACTGACGCAAAAGAGGATTGATGCTACATTGGCGACATTTTGTTAATATCATGTCGATATATACTCGATACTTAGCTATCTATGATATGTAGAAGACATCGTATAGACGTCGACCGGTCGATGACATATCCAAGTCGAATCGTTACATCCATATATCAATTTTATGCGGGTGTAAACTAAATAACGACCGGATCATCAACATCTATATAATATCTTCTAGATATCGTGATGAAGTCTCACAAATATTAAATCGAACATTGATTTCCACACGATTTCGACCGATTTCTTCATCGACGTGTAAACCCGAGTTCCTCTTCTCTTTAACCCAAAAATTCAATAATTGACGTAACGGCGCGGATCGTTCCGGCGATACGTACGTTTAGAGATATTCTTCGTGCACGCGCCGAGAAGATTAACGACATTGAGATGCTTGCCGAGATGTACCATGATCTTCAGTTCGCTGGCGAGCGCTCGAACGTAAGTCGGATCGGTGGTTCGCCGTACCATCTTCACCGCGACAGTGGTGACGGATTCGCTCGAGCATATCCCTTGCGCTTCCGCCTTCATCACCACCCCGAACGCACCGCTGCCCAGTTGTTTCCCTGGGAGATTAATAATCGGAACATTACACATAACGGCTATCCAAATGTTTACTCTACAGCGTTAAACGGAACAAGCACTGCGTTGCGATTGATAACCGGACAGCAGTAAAATGGCCGCTTTCTTACCGAGCTTTAATCGTTCTCTCGGAAATTCCCACTTCTTATCATAAGGAAGTAACTCCGCTTGATCGTCGACCGTCAAGTCTGGATTCAGACACTCCAAGGCGCCTTCCTCGAAGTGCATCAGACCCGCTTCCATCAATTCTTTCTTCATTATCTGCGTGAGACAAATCGTTTTTCACTTACAAATTAGCTCGTTAGTTTTACGTTTGTATGAGAGTTTCCTCGCAACTCGACATCATGTAACGTCTTTTTTACGTGCGTTTTTGCACCAAGTGTAAAAAACAAAAAAGCGTAGAGCAATTTACCTTGTTACGGCGGATCTTTATTGTGGAGAAGACCGCGAAAATCAGGAAGAGGATAGCCACAATCGCTAACGAAGTTGTTAATATTATTTCGTGTTGCTGCCCTGGAAGGATTCTACATTTCTTTTTATGCTCTCTCGCTAACGATGATTTGGTGAGTGAATATATTATTGAACCGTTTGAGCAAATTATTATAGTAAAGGACGGGAAATGTGGATAAAAATTCGATAATTCAGATATATATTTTAGACTCCCACGAAATGGAGAAATACTTGATTTGACTTCCGGGTTAGTGTCGCGTCCTTCATGGATTTTCTTCTTCAGGAATTTAAAAGTATGTTATCCCTTTCAGGTCGTTTCTCTGCCCAAAGAATCGAGTTGAAATGTTCATAAGACATTTTGGAGACAAATCCACGAAGAATGCGACACTAACCCGAAAGCCAAATCAAACATTTCTCCACACCATGAGAGTTTAAAATAAATATCTGAATTATCAAAATTTTATTCACATTTTCCGTTCTTCACTATAATCTCCTGATAAGTTTCCTTCTCGCCTATTCGGTTAGTGGCACGACACATATACGTTCCACTATCGGTTTGCGACATGTAATTTATGTGGAGCTCCTGATGCTTTTTTGTGAAGTTGTACTGTCCTTTATTGTCGTCCACCAGCAACTCGTAGTCCTGGAATAATGATCGAAATGTAGAACGCAATCTCGCCGAACACAGATAGCCAATAAGGAGGACACGACATGTACTTTGTACCATGTTACTTTCGGTTTCGGCAATCCATCTGCGATACATTTCAAAACTACCGTCTCCCGACCGTTTTCGGCCTCGTCGATGTACTTTTTTTCGGTCTCGTTCATGTTGGTTAAACTGAAGAATGGCAGCACCGGCTCTGCGACATTAAGAATTAGTCACAATACGTATTGTCGGTTATGAAAAAATTAAAAAATAGCGAATACAGCGTTGTAAAACGGACATTTTATAGTTTTACCACGTTTTACATGCGACACGTGTTCTGTTGAAATTATACAGGACAAGTCTCTAATTATACAGGACATTATGCAGGACAAGTCTCTAAATTTCTCTCAATTTACATACACAGGAACTCAAAACACACATACCTGAAGATATCATCCGGTTTTTTATAGACAGATAAATATATATACGATGTAATTACCATTTACAACTAATTTGTAAAGCCTAGAGTCAGGAAGATCACTGTCCTCCGCCATGAATTTTCCGGTGCACATGTAATCCTGAGCGTCCGATTCTTGAACCTTATTGATACTCAAAATCGACCGATAGGTGAACTGAGTCTCACGACGTATAATCTCAATTCTTTCTGAAAATGAGAAAGGTTACACTTAGTATATCCACTGAAAGTAGATGCTCGGCTGAAAATTTTATCTTTCCTTCCAACTTCTGTAGAAACCATCAATAATCCGGTTTCTTTAAAAGACTCGACTTTATCCAATCATGTGTGTTCAAATCTCGATCTCCTCTCTTCTTACTAATTACCTGTTTCTTCGATAGGCTCGTCCTTCTGATTCGTCCATGATATTTCCTCTGTATAGTTATATACGGAAACCGCGCATATCAGTTCCACGTTATCGCCTTTCGTCACCGGCTCTTCTGGCGGGATGATGGCGAAAGCACCTATTCCGTCTGTGGAATTCACGCGATAGGAAGCAAAAGAAACATCAGTGCTATCTGTTTTCTCGGCATAGTTATTTTCTGATGGATTTTAATTCTTGCCGCTTAGGAAGTATAACTCAGTCACTTATATTAATTGCGGGCAAGAGAAAAAATATATCATACCGGAAACAAAGATGACTTCAGTCGAGGTTTCGCAGCCCCTGATGTTGCAGGCCTCGCACATCAACACTCCCGTCATTTCGATCGTCATTTTGACCTCCAATGTCAACTCAACATCGTTCCGTGCGCTTTCCACCACATTCTGTAAAATACGAGAAAGCTTTTCGTTGCACAATATACGAATACAAATATTTATCGAATGAGACGGATATGAAGTTACACTCACCGTCAGTTGCACGGTTGTTGAATTTATACGCGAAGGATATTGGGGGCATTTGATGAAATTCCACGTTATATTTGGCGACGGGAAAGCCGCCACGTCGCAAAACAAATTCACGGTCTGGTTGGGTGCATAATAAGTTGCGATATTGTACAACATGGTGAGCGGCTTAGCTGAAAGCAACAAGTGGTTTAGGCCGGTGCTATATTGCATGTTTCCTGTTGAATACCAAAAAGCAGCCTCGATACCTAGAACATGCAACGTGAAGTTGATCTTTTTGGTTATGTAGTCGTTCTTAGCCGTAAGGGTGTAATTTCCCGAGTCCAGAACAACTAGCGATTTTATCTGCAACATAGTTAACCTCGGGAGTATTCTTACGGTGTACTTCGTGCTGTTCAGAATTTCCTCGTTATTCTGTTTGGACCTATAACAAAAAACAACAATGAAACAGTGTATCTTGAAATATATATTAAAATATACATTTTTAATATCAAGATTTGTTATATTGTATCAACCGATTTTGCGCGCTAATACGCATTCGCGCATACTAAAGAGCAAAATACTGATCATTTAATTCGCGCGAATTTTCCAGCATGCCGTAAGAATTTGTACCATTGTATCACAGGCTTAGGGTATCCGTCGACGTAAACGACCCATTGTATCTGCTCGTTTTTCTCTGCCAGATAACGTTGTTCGGTACTTTGGGTCGTGAGATTAATGAATCTCACTTCAGGATCTAAAATTGCAAGACACGATTACGATTGACTTGCAAGTACGAAAGTGTACGTATAAATTCGTATTAAAAAAAGTGTACGTATTAAAAAAAGTGTACGTAAAAATATACGTGAAAATTCCATGACTTCAATTTGAATTGATCGTTGCCGAGGCATGTGATACTTTTACATATTAATGTTAAAATACAATATTAATCGATAATAATTAATATTAATAAGTAGCACCGTCCATATTCTTTTATCGTGATAATCCCCGAATCAAAAGCAGTAGACTAACCATGTATCGTAATAATCTTCGTCGCGTTCTTAGTCTCGCGATTCGACAGAATGTAGCATTCGTATTCCCCCGCATCCTTGTCCGTTACGTTAAGTATCGTCATCTGACGCGTTACCTCTTGATAACCCTTGTCAAGTCTTCTTTCAAATTCCTTAATGCTTATTCTGCTGCTATTCTACAAGCGAATAAATCGTGCGTGCACGAGTGACGTAAGTTACGTAAGTGTTATGTTGTGTGTGTATGTATGTGTGTGTATGGCATCGTAATTAAAATATAATTAAATTATAACTAAATAGAAAACTCTCTCCTTATCCAATATCTAAACACTCTCTTAATTAACATTTCGATCACGCACGATGAAAGAGGCCCGTGTATATGTTAAAATATCGCGCACGAGAATCCGTGTATCAGCTGGCCTGCATTTTCAATGAGTAAACTTCGCGATCATCCAGTCGAACAAGCCCGTATAATCGACGTCGATCAAAGAATTTCGTTGTCGGTAGCCGAGTACACGGATTTACGATGTGTGCACGGCAGTTTTGTTATTATCAGCTCAATCAAGTTACTCAAGCAGGGTCATTTTATTATTAGCTCATATCACACTCGTACTCCGAGATTTTATAATTCGCTCTCTGAATCTTCAGAGGGACGGAGAAATATACATTTGGTTGAGAGAACTTAATTCACTTGACTCGTCTAAAATTGCACACATTAAAATACATACTACGTTCAAAAAATAAATGTTACATATTTATAAGTTATATATAATATAGTATATAGTATTTATTTATAAGTTATATATAGTATATAGCGAATATATCGTAAATTCATCAAAAACATCAAATTTATTCAAAGTTTATTCTGAATTCTGGCAAGTTTAGTACTTCAATTAATAATATTAAATTGAAACAAAGCTTCTGTGTGCCTATTCAAATTAATCTAATTTAACGAATTGAACTTTCCCTTTTAAAAGTTTTATAATATTCTTGAAAAGAAAATAGAAAATTCTTCTCTCAAGTGATAATGAGCTCAAAAGTTTGTAATGTGTATAGTTTAAGACTATTATGAAGAAAATATTCTCTATTGAAGATATATTTCTTAAAAGAAGGAAACTGAAGTATGTAATCGTTTTTCTTAGCAATAAAGTGATATTTTTCTCTGTGTGCCGTTTAACATCCGAAATGTCAAAAAACGTGTCTCTTTTCTTCCGACGTATTTCTTTCGCAATGCGAAGCTGAAAGCAACGTACCACTGGCTGTTTCTTCCAATCGAATAAGTATCGCAACGATTTGTCTACTTCCACGGTGCAGTTGACGTGGAGATTTTCGCCACGTGTAACGTGACGCAGATTCTCATCGTGGATGATCGGTTGCGGCAAAGTGTGCTTTCCTGAATGAGCAATTTGCATCGTTATTAAGGAACAACAGTTGACTTTTGTCGTTAAATTTCAATTGGTCACACGTGACGCGCGCGACGTCTTAAAACATGCAGCTAAATTAACACCTCTGAAACCCTCGGGGTGGAAGGAGAAGGAACAGTACTTACGTTGCACGCTCAACGTGTAAGTGATATCCTGCTCCACATCGTCCATCCTTATTATGCACGTGATGTCGCCACTGTCTTTCACCGTAACGTTTTTAATAGTGAGACCAATTTTCGGATCGTACCACGATCTGCTCTTTATTCTTTCCTCGATTGACTCGTCCTACGAATCAATAACGCGTCGTTATTGAGAGCATCAGATATTCGGCCAGGCAGCTAAGTCCTGACCGCTTACGTCACATTGGACAATTGAGTTAAATTAATTATTAATTAATTATTAATTAACGAGAGAAAATTTTGCGAGGCGGTGCAGTTGGACCTCCTCAAGTGGCTGGCCGGCCCGCCAAACATTATTATAAAAATTCACTTTTCGTTTATTTTCTCATCATCTTGACGTCATTTCGACGTCGTCGTCACTTTCTGCTTTATTCAGAGAATCGTTCGTTAACATATCGTTACTCACTATATCGAAGGTGACATTCATGTCCGGCGATGTGGGTCTGCACGATATCACGACGTCTTCACCGGTGACCATCTCCAAATAGGGGAGCAGCTCATTCTCCACGAAGAAGCTTGTATTGGCTGCAACGCAATGTCGAGTGAACGCGCGAAGAACGCGAATACGCACGTACGAAGGTAGGATTGACATGGGGAAATGAGAACGCTCGTCATTGATAGGCGATGAGGATAAGCGAAACATACGCGATCGATCTTACATCTCACGTAAACGTATAGCCAGTTAACCTCGGGATCCTCATAGTTATCCGAAATGATCTCCACACTTGTGTCGGCACAACTGTACCAGCCAGTGTCGCCGAAAATGGTCGACGGCCGTTGTAAGATGTACCTGAAAACTCCGTCCTCTTCATTCTCGGTCGTTCTCGTTTCCGAAGTGTTCACCTGACCAAGTACAATAACGTGAAATTTAACATGTACACCCGCCGCGCTCTTTTCCGCGATATCAAAGCAAAGATCGATTTTTAATGTTAGTTAAAATTAATGCCGGAACAATTTTATGTTACTTGTCATTTGGGTCACGTTAGTCACTGGTGATCCACGTTGTCAATTGTGAGTTAAATATTATTTATCGAATAACATGTGTCTCATAATAATTATCAAAGTATAAATAATTGATAAAAATATAAATAATAAATAATTATAAAATAAAAATGATTATCAATATTATTAAAGTATTTAACGATTATGTTTTAGAGCCAAATTATCAAACGTCCTGAACGAAAAGTTTAGCTATCGGTGATCCACACAGTATAGAACGTGTTCGATAACACTGGTCGACAAGATAACTTGACAACGACTCAGTAACTTTGGTAAAACCTATATTTTGTGCTTCCCTGTTAACTCTGTTTTTCATATCTGATATTCAAAAAGTCGTGGCACATCATTTTTGTATAATCTGTTGGGACTGACCTCAATCTAAATCCATCTCGCAATGTAAAAGTGATGTGTAAAAAAAAACTTTAAATCCATTTCGGCGATGTAAAAGTGATTGAAGAAAGATAAATAGATATTTCTATCAAGAATGACGTCCCCTTATAAATATTTCAACAGCTGTACGTGCTACAGAGTTTTTATTTTTGTATTTAGCGCGTAAAAATGATTAAGAATCACCTTATTTGTTTCAAAACACCAAAAAGTTTTACCAAAAACAAACATTTTTATTTGTTGACTAGTATAATTAAAAAAAATATCATCTTTTCTCGAATTATATAATTTTTATAAGGCATTTTCGTTAAAACATTTCCCACATCTGTCAGGTAAGACACGCCGGCAGACACGCCGGCATTTCGATTACGCAACCAATGATTAACATCAGACATAACCTATCTTAACAAGTTTGACAGTGCGCAAAATATATATACTGACTTTGTTGATTATGGTTTGTGGGTAAGTAAACTTGATCGGAGTGTTGCCGGTGCATTTAATTTCTAAAAAATCTCCTTCATTTATCCAAAGTTCTTTTTCCTTCGGCCAGATGACCGGTTTCAAGCCGTCCGACACTGAAACACAAGAGTAAAACAATTTGCTCGTGATTAATTTGAATTCAACGCCTCACGAAATCGAACTGATCTATCGAAAACGCAAACAAATCAATGTAAATATAATAATAAAGGTCAAAAACGGATATACGGAATTTGCAATATGCACGGAATAATGCAATAATGAAACAAATTTCATTTCAACCAACATTTCCAAAACTTTTACATTCGAATTTTTTTTCGTTTAATATTATACAAGTTATCACAAATATGTGTATATTTTATTTCAGTGGGGACCGCTGTTGTTAAGTGACTTCTTCGCTTGATTCTTTGCTTTTATCTATTTACCTTGATATTGTTTACTGTCGCATATTCTATACGATGTTTCAGTATTGATCGGTTCCACTTAAGAGAGTCCGAATAAGGACCAAAACGTTTGGACATGTATTGATAGTAATATTGTAGTTAAATTTTTTCTTTGCACATAGAGAAAAATATCTATTGCTAAGAAAAGCTGCTACAGCATCCACTTTACTTTCCTTCTTTTAAGTAATAGTTTTTTTCGAGAAAATATTTTTTTTTCTGGATAATAATCTTAAAATATATTTATCACAAATTTTACAAAGGCTCATTGTTACGTATTCAAGCGAAAAATCGATTCCCGTTTCAAGAATATTGTAAATTTTATCGAAGAAAAATTAAATTCAGTTAATTTAAATAAATATAAACCAAAATTTGTTGGAATTCAATATTCTTAATAGAAATACTAAACTTAACAGGTTTCGGAATATATTTTGAGTAAGAAAATTAAACGCCTATGAACTTATGATGAATTACATATAACTTATGTACTTATATATACTTGTGAATGTATAAACTTATGAAATACTTCAAACGAGTAACATTTACATGAATGCAATATATATTTTTCTGTATGTATTTTAAGATATTTAGTCAAAATTTATTTCATTACTGTACTATAAGTTCCATGCATTGGCTCCATATTATTGATTTTTTTGTTTACATAAATAGGAAAAAGATGATTCGTTTATTTAGAGCCTATAATATTGCTTTATTATATACAAATAATAATATACAAATAATTTGTCGTGCAGCTGCAATGTTTCTGATTCCTGAACTTGTTATCACTTGCTAGTACCGATATGCAAAATTATTTTTATAGATTGTGTCATCTCACAAAGATTGGAAATTCCACTTCTGCCGAAAGAACGCGACTATTGGCAAATCCCCGCATATCGCAACAACAGACGGGAACATATGGTTAGCAGTTTAGAGAGAAACATCGCTGTAAGCCGCAATGTCCTGCGGATGATTGGCTTTATCTGGCCCTCCTCGTTACTCTTCTGCAGAAGGGCGCACGTGCCGTTAGTGTTTCTGCGCAAATACGATCGTGACTAGGAAGGAAGTCCTTTCTTTCCTCTCCTGATAATGCCACAACATTATCAGCAAGCTTGCTTGTCGCGGAGGCCGTGCCAAACAGAGAACGCGAGAACCGGGGATTTACAATGTACATCGATGAAGTTAACTATGTAATAATTCACTGTAAACGGAATTGTCCGTCGCGAGCGGCGGAACAGGAGGTTTATTACAGATATGCTCGTGTAATCTTTGCAGCGTCATGTATGTAAACACAATACGGAAGATTATGTGTAAATCGTATTGAAATGACGCTAACGCATTAGTGGAATTTGTCCTTGTATCGTTTAAAATATTAGAAAGTTAAAATATCAAAAAGTTGCTTGCGAAGATAAACGTGTTATAAAATAAAATAAATTAATAGATGGATATTTTATTGATTTACAGAGCGATAAAAACGTGTGTTTTCTCTTGTACGTTTTATTTGATATTATTACCGTTTACATTATAACTTTAGCTTATTATTCATTATTAGTAATTTATCATAGCATTTTCGATTAAATTATTTTAAATTATATTATAATTATATAATTATATTATATTATTAAATTATATTATATATTAATTCGATTCATTGCGACATTTTGAAAGTTCCATTCTGAATTGCTTTTATTTCTTCTCGTAACTGAGAAGATCGAGCGAATGGCCTCATATTTGCGAGTTTGAAGCACGACAGCACAGAGTAGCGCGCCATTTATGAAGAGAAGTACTCGCTTAATTACCGTGCATTAATTTCGATCGTGGTGAAGCTGCAGCAAGACGAAAGACTCAAGTGTCCAGGTCTTTGTGTTGCGGGAAGAACGTATAATAACGATCACCTGTCGTTATTCCTTTTAACGCACATTACGATAGTTCATAAGAATTGTCTCCTTTCTTACCTCCTTATTTTACAAATAATATACTTACATCCATTTGATGTGAGTTCTATAATTAACGACAGTTCGTCGAAGGAGCAGTGCAACAAAAAGTTTGCGTCACGAGAATGTTAGTTACAATAACATCGCGCTTTTTTGTATTCGCTGGGATATTTTGCATGAGGAGTCATCAAAGAAAGAAGCACTTATTACACAAACGAAATGACTAATGCAGCCAGGCGTGACGCGCACCAAATGTAACCAATATCATCGACGGTTATTCTTTTCTCTCCGCATACGACGCGACGCATCTCGGAGATGACTCCGCTCTTGCCGTTCATTATGATTTTTATGAACCATGTCGTCATGTGACCTTAATTGCGCGTATTCGATCGTGTGTTGCTAGACGACATAATAAAATTATCGTCACTTATTAGAACGCCATGCGGAAAAATAGGTCCAATTCGATGGACGTGCCGCTGAAAGACAATCGATAATCATCTCTATAAATACGTTAGAAGTACGCGCAATGAATGTTAGATATATACGACAACAACACGTGGAGCCATTTTCCTCTTTCGTTGATAATTGATGATATGGTTAACGCAATTTGTGGGGTGATACCGATAATCGTTAGTCATTACGTCGATTCGATTTGCGAAACCGAAAGTAATTTGATCTCCGACCCCACGTTTATTTTAGAGAATTTTTTCTGAAGTACAAGATATTGCCAAACATGAAAAGTTGTTAAAGAATTCAAAGCGCCGTCATACAAAAGTAGTATTATTATTATTGACACTAAGTATAAGTACGATTATGGCCTTACACAGAAACTTTTAAATTTTGTTTCAAGAATGATACAAGATGAAAAAACGGGGAAAAAAGTTATAAATTTTATTAATGATTTTTTAACTTCTGTTATTCGTTTGTCAGATGTATTTTGCGTCATGTAATGTACTATTGCATTAAAATATTCGCTTTAACGTTGAAATATGCATAACAATAGACAAATATATTATAACATATTATAACATTATATATGAATGTTGAGAGAGAAAGGATATCTTATTAAAGATATCTTCTCGAAATCCACATATATTTAGATGATAAGAATTATTTTATTTCACAAAAATAATATTATGGCTTAATATTCGTTGTGTGATATTCTATGAAATACATTTAATGTATTTGTCGATCTTCATCTGTCGATATCATTCTTATTCACTGTTATTCACATTTCACGGAAGTATATGTGTAATCGTTTCGGCAATGAAAATGACCTACGAGATTAACACAGATAAGAAAGGTTTGCTATTCATTGGCTCAATGAATCGTGATTCACGTGGTAGTCTTTCCATTCACGTGTACTCCACTATTCACAATAAAAGCTACTCGACCATTTCGTCTATGAAGATGGCACTATTTACACGCTTATATAAAACGAATTTCCAAGAAGTGATACTGAGGATTATTACACATCTAATTAATTAAACGGTAAATTAATGTGACTTTTGATAGCCAGATAACTCGTGTTATCTGGTCGCACTAATTCTTCTGCTCGCGATATTCGAAAATAGATCCTCAAATATCGTCGCTTATATTTGTCACAGCGATTGTCATAGCCGGCAATTTTTCAAAAGTATTTACTATTCGAAATTATAAATAATTATTCGAAAGTATGATTCATCTAAGATATTTGCTCAAATTTGTAGGCCAAAATTCCTATAAATGCCGGAGCTACTACTTTTTGAGTAAAACCGGTTACGGTCGGTTGATGCGGAAATGCGGTCAGTCGGCACCTAGATAGGTCCCTTTGTTTTATTCGTATCCGGTCCCTTTTTTCACGGACTTTTTCTACAAATTTGTTCTCAAATCTGGTTAAAAGGTCGTTTCTATGCAGTGATACAGCTCCAGGCTAACATTCCCAAGAGCAGTGTTCAATTCAGTCGTTTTTGAAACGTCAGTATCAAATCGAGCACTTGATAATGAAAAACTGTGTTGAACATGGAGAGAAGCGCAGATTCAAAGGAAGAACTTTTGAGTGAGCAATTTTGAAAAGACATTAGGCGAAAGAAAAGACGTCCATTCAACAGATACGAAACGGAGCGAGAGAAACAATCACGACTACAGTCCATTGCCTGATAATGTTCTCAATGCCAATAAATACATTCCAATCGTGCTCACGCGGAGGGGACATTCATCGCTGAGAAATGTTCTCGTTAAGTTACGAAACTACGACTGATCATCAGATACGTACGAAAGAGCACTGAGTTCGACGGAAACACAGTCGCTGTGTGTCGGTGACATTAACATGACCCATCGAGATGTTTGTTTCGCAAGATCGCGAAGATACCACGAAAAGAGTTGCAAGATCTCGTATCCGAATCATCCAACAGAGCTTCGTCGCGTCTTAAAACACAAAGGAACACAAGTCGATCCACTCAGCATTCTCGAGCAAGTTCGATGTCCTCCGGACGATTTGGAGATCGCCGGGACGCTGTTAAGGTGCACGGAGGAAACATTGCGGTAAAAATTACCGCAAAATTTTGTAATGTTGGACCACACCGGAATTATAATTAAAATTATAATCTGTGTTGTAATCTTTCGTGATATACTTCATTGTATATATCATTGAGCTAAAGATTACTACACACATAATAATTCCAGTCATAATTCCAGTACGGTCCAATATTACAAGATTTGCTGCTAATTTTGACCACAATATCCCCCTCCCCCCGTGTAAGTATATATACTTGGCGAACGAAGGACGAACAGAAGCGAATGTTTACTAAGAATTGTGTATATTCGCGTTTAAACGCGCGCAAACTTTCTTTGATAAACCACCCAATGAGCAAATCGAGACTTCCGGATTTGCCGTGTTGTGCACATTTTCCAAATTGTAACAACGAAAGTTCGCATTCACTGTTCGTTCGCTTAGCGCACACTCAGCTTTCGAGCCGGCAGATCGGCATTCGCTGATGAGCGTGCCTTCACGTCGTCGTGCCACGCAACGCAGGTAAAATCCAATCGCGACACCAATAAATGTGACTCAATCGTCGGGACCACGTGACCGCGCGTTACGCGCGTTTCGCTTCACCGATGAATCTCCTCGCACGGATGACAGGTACGTGCGGGAGCGGGTGCGCCTCTTGGTACGCGTCGCATTAATTACCTTGGAGTGTTGCGAGCAGCAGAGCGACCAACACGAGCAGCGAGGCACGGGATAACGCGTGGCACAGCATCGTCGATTTTTCGCGCACTGCTCAACTTTCCATCACACCTCCAGACACCGAAGTCGTTCGTGGAACATCGCCGGGGCGCGGAGCGGGGAAAAGAGAGAGACTGAGGTCGAACAGGACCCCGGAGTCTCTCTTCAAGGCCTGTGATCAACGTGCGCACCGGCCTACAGCCACTTTCACACTGAGTGTGTAGCCTGTGGAAGCGACTCGAGACCAATAGGCCCCACCCGGCCGGTTCCCCATTCGAGAGCAACTTATCGAGTACGACGTCATCGTCTGGCGACATCATCAGCCGCCTTCGGCTTACTTAAGGTGGTGTACTCACCATCGACCTGATTCCTCCGAGTCCGCGCGTGAAACCGGCCGGCGATCGTTTCGGTTTCACTGATAACCGCACAAGCTTCGATCCGATAAACGTTCCCCACGCGGGGAAAAATTCGCTCGTATCATATCGGGAAATTAATCGCGCCTACGTGCCAGTGGGAATACTCTTGAAAGATAGTTGTCACCTTTGAGGGAGGTCAAGGGTGAAGTTTTCGCGCCCCGTTTGCGAAATTTAAGTGACTGATAGCGTGGAGCGTTTTATATGATATATAGTGAGATACCGTTGATGTTCGATGTTGCTCGTTAAACTGATAAATACGACGAAAAGATAAGAACAGGAACATATGTGTAATTTGATGATTCTTCAAAATGTCGGAAATAATTTTCGCGTACGGCGAACGCGTCACACCATGTGGATGCCTCACTTGTAAAAAATCTTGGTAATAGAATTATCAGCTGTTAGCCATTATATAATTTTCCTCCCTTTCTCTCTATTTTTTCAACTATAAGAATAGAGAGATTTAAACGCGGTCTCGCGATAAATGCCCACGTGGCAAAGTGATGCCTGCATGATGGCCAATTTTAATCAGAAAAGGGCCAATTAGATGTCTTAAATCAGATCCTCTGATTGGTGTCGCGATTGGATTTTACCATTGGATGTTGTACTAATCCGAAATAATTTGTTTGCTATTCGCATATCGTTATGTTATCGGCCAGCAGAAAAATCAGAAAGAGATATAAATGCGGATGTAGTTATTTATAATCGTTCCCCGTGAAGTCAACACATTTACATCGTTTGGTATTTTAGGCACGCGATATTTACTACCAAACGGAATTTTACGCACCGGGAGATATTTAGATTCGTTCCGCGTGAGGCCGCAGAATTTTGCGCACGATCCTATTTCCTCTGCAAATCGATGTCGCCGGGTGTGACTTGTAAATTAGCACAATCTAATTGTGAAAAATGATCGTTATTGAAACGGTTAGCGAAATTAATTGAACGGAATTAATAAGGTCGATTAACGTGTCACTGCCCTCTCAACAAAAGTTTCTTCGTATTTTCCAATTTCTCTTTCTTCTTTTATTAGAACCTAGGCGAGAGACAAGTTACGTTTTAACTTAATGAGTCATCCATAACTTAAAGAGGAACCCGAAGCATCGCCCGAACTAATTAGAATGCTATTAAACTATTTTTCTTGTCGAGATTCGTTGTTGAGATTCGGAAGTATTATTAATGCCCTTGTTTAAATTGTTGACACATTGTATATTACTGAGAATGAAAGTAGAACTGATCGTCAGAAGATCACTGGTGTATCATGCTTTGGAGCTTACGAGAATTATATAGTGATGGCGTTACTGTATTGATAAAAGAAACTGTTTTCACTCGACACTATAATGATCGTTATCGATTAGATATGATAATAACTTCAATTAAAAAAAAATACTTGACGTTGTATCTCTTTCAGTTTTAATGCAAAAATTACCGTAAGCAGGGCTAAATAGATGCATATGTATGTGAATGCAATAAATAAGTAATAAGTAAAAATTATTTATTAAAACTATCACAAAAAATGAAAACAAACGTTTTACGGAAAATGAATAATGATATTAAAACTAATGTAATAAATAAAAAATTTATGAAAACAATATAAAAACATATCAAAGGAAGGTTGGGACAAAGTTGGGAGAATTCCAACTTTTCCTGATTGACTTCTTTGTATTAAAACGTTGCCAAAACTTTTAGATTAAACAAAGTATTAAAATATATTTATACTGTAAAGCTTAAGAATTATATATTAGAATGTGTTTAATAAGATTTTTATAAAATGCAATCATCGAAAGAGATATCACACAAATATTATATAATAAGAAAATAATCACTTTTGATAGTCAAATATATGTGCGGTTTCACTTACTTTGATTTAAAATTATATTCCTCATAATTTGGTAAACTAAGTTTTCATACATATCACAGAGGCACATTGCTGTTTTTCAATAAAAAAAATATATTAATAACTGTTAGAAAAGAATAATCCTTTCCTAATCATCCCACGATACCAACTCTTTATCTTCTCTACATATATGGTTTAACCAATTATCTTAAATGTTCCCAAAACTTAAGATACGGTGCTATGGACCTCTGCTTATCGTCAGGTTTCTTGATTTGACGCCCACTATTATTATCGTTGTTTGGAGGGACTGGTGTCAGTGATACGCGTTATCTTCAGAGTTTTTTTTTTTAAGTCTATCGTTCAGACGATGAGCTCTTTTGTCTGACAAATCGTTAGTAAAATCGTTCGTGGAATTCGAAAAAATAGGTCCGATGGCAGTTACGATGATAGTTTCGCTTTGACAAAACTGTCGGTCGTCACGAAAAACTAAGCAGATCGTATAAAATAAAATTCTGATACATCGTTTATTCATACTATGAACAATAGTAATATTAACGAAAAATTGATACGTCGTGAAATCACTTGGCGATCAACGAACGACTATTAATAAACGACTATTAATAGGGCGTCATAATACACTGGAAAACGTAACGAGGTCGCATTAACTTACGCAGACCTTACCAGAGAGTAGCATGCTCTGCAACTTTCGTTTTCCCGAAGAACGTTTTCTCGTACCAGAGGAATTATGAACTTTCGCACGAAGGCGCAGTATCGACGCTCATACGAGATAAGCGGCGCGCGTTACCGCTTGCGATTCGCGAAACCGTCAGACGCTAATTAATATCTATTAGGACGAATTTCGCGCTTTATATGTATGAGTGTATGTACAAATATTGCAATACTTAATATTATTATATTATTAGCTTGCAGTCTTCACGCCGGGCCACTTTAACCGTTTCCAGCCTCGATAGAAAACTATTCTGTCGTAACAGCTCAGTGAGGAACGAGTTAAGATACGACGTCGTGACCCAAATTGCTGCCGACAGCCACGGGAGTCCGAACGGGGGTGTTATCACTCATTTTACAGGAACTATTGTCAGTATCGATATCTCGAGTATTTTGGTCTCTGTCTTGATCAGCTGGACGACGTGTGTTCTCACACGACGAACTGTCATGGCCTGACATCTCGAGTGTTGTATCGCTCGTTAATTGCTTCGGGACTTCCTCCTTGTAAACGGTGAATCTCTCGAGATTGATCGTGGACGAGGCCGGTATTATCTCCTTCTTCTCGTACCTCCTGCTAATCGACTGTGAGTCTTTCTCCGACTTGCAGGTGTCTTCATCCAAAAAGTTCTCGCGCGAACAACACTGCGAGGAACTGCAGTGCTCGTCCTGACAACGAATTAGACAATCGGTCCTGTCCATATGCGGTTTCATCTGAAAGTGTTAGAACGCGTGGAACGATGTTATCACTCGACGAAGTGATTGAGATATTAACAGGTGAGTATTGTTAACGAACTACCTTGTGAAACTCCGGCTGTACGGTGACCTGCGTGATGCCCATCTCGACGAAGAAGGCAGTGACTTGATCCTTGATACTGGCGTAAACCTATGAAAGAATAGAGGATGTTTCAGTTTTTCTTACTATGAGCTCTTTGCTTTAAGTGAATCTATAGCAAATTATTAATACAACTGGTGAGCACCTTCGGATCCAAGAATATTACATGTGCCGTGGAGATTATTTTGTCCCCTGCCAATTGCCAAACGTGTAAATCGTGAACGTTTACGATACCCGGAAAAGCTTCCAACAATTCTCTCTTGAGAGAATCAATGTTTATATGATTCGGAATTGTCTGCAACAGAATCATGCCCGATTCTTTCACTGCGGGCAGAAATAAGACACATCGATTAATATATTGTCACATCGTGATTTGGGAGAATTTAAATATTTCTTTCTCTCTCTCTCTCTCTCTCTCTCTCTAGTAATGGAATAAAAAATTTGTATTAGAAACTGGTTTTTTAATATTTTACTAATGTATAAATTCGTTAAAAAAAATACACTTACTATATGGGTAACACAGAACAAACAAGGAAATCGACGAGATAATGGCGAAGACTGGGTCAATGTATTTGGCCACTCCGGAGTCGGTGAAATAGACTAAGATAGACACCAGAATGACAAATATGCAGCCGAAAATATCGCGACACATTTCTCGAAAGCCTTGGCTTTTCGGTAACGCCAACGGACTTCGCCTTGTCTGTGCCGACAACTGTTGCTCTCCGTCCTTCGCCTCTTGCGAACTCACGTTTCTGAAATATCGAGTATTATCAATATTAAAGAGAAAAGGACATGCGCATGTGAAATCGAATGTATGAGAAGTATCGGAAAACAGGAGCGCATTTCCAGCGTCGAGATTGCAATTACGATTGAATGAGACTCGCCTGCACAGTATCACGTCTCCGCTTTTGGTGACGTGCAGGAAGATACCCTGGTTGAACGTGAACCCGCCGATCAGGATGTAACAGACGACGTTCAGAAGAACCCCGGAAGCGCCGATACACAACACCGGCAACGGGTGATGCATCTCGTCCAGGTGATCAATGTGTACTAACGTCTGGAACGCCTCCATCAGTATGGAGAAGCAAAAAGAGGCGAGGAAGACGAAGCAGACGAGCATAGTGACGATGTCGATTCTGGCCCACCCGAAGGTGTTTTTCATTCGTCTGTCTGACCACGATTCCTGCGGAAGGAGTTTTCACAGATTCATGCCAATCGGCCGATATTCGTCCTTTCATGAATAACAATAACGATCTTGCTCTTGACTTCGTCATGAATGTATGCGTAAAAACATGATAAGATCCCGACGATATCCGGGATTCAAAGGACGATGGGTTGTCCTCTGAATCGAACAGCTCTTGTATATTTTTATATACTTTTAATATATTATGACTCAATAAAATCCTTTTTTGATGCGTCGGATTAAAACGAATAGCTAAAAAATTATAGAGAGAACGTATTTATTTAAACTAATTTTTTTATTGAGGTTAATTTCTTGCAGCTTAATCCCTCTTCCTTACTCATCTAATTTCTCTCGCTTCTGTTTACTCGCTACTTAAATAGTAGACTTTCGATATATCAAATTCAGTTATGCTTTTTTATTTATATGTAAAACTCTACTCTCACGATATCGGCTCGATTGTACCTTCGTCTTCGTCGACAACGACGTGGCGGAGCCCTGTTCCTCGCCATTGATGCAGATGGCCGAGTTCCTCAAAGAACTGCAGTTGCTACTGTACTTCTCCCGATAGGTGTACTACAAACAACACGATAATTCGCGATATAATTACGAATTATCGTCGTAGAGAAAGTGCGTCGCGGAGAAAACGCACGCGAATGCGATTTTTCTCGTTTCAACGCGCGCGAAGTGTCTTTCCTTACGACCGGCCTCTCGTGCGTCCTCATCAACCTCTTACGATGTCGCGGAGACAATATCGCGTGCGCATTGCGTTTCATTAAATTCCGACGGATACACAGTGTGTCGTTACGAACTTGGCCGAGTTATTGAAGCGATACTTCGTGTACGCCAATGCCTTAATGCGAGCCTTCCTGAATCTAGATTTCCCCATGTCATTTTCATCGAATAACATAGGATGTACACATTATTTCTAATATTGAATTTGAAGTTTTATATAGTGATATATTATTCAATCTAATATATACATATATATTATTATAATTATATTTAATATTATTATTTATTTTATTAGAATGTACATATTGTTTCTAACATCAAATTTGAAGTTTTACGCAATGATGTATCATTTAAACTAATACGTATATATTATTATTATTTTATTTATTTATTTATTTATTTACTTATTTATATCACAGAAAATTGAAAAAGATAGATTTGCGAAGTATTTGTAATATAAGATTATTCCCACAAAACGCAAGTAAATGTGATTTCATAATAATTCCACGACTTCTCATTTATTATAATTATTTATCGTTCTCGAGACAAGACATCGGATTTTGCGTTTCGCCCGGCTAGGGGATAAAGTCAGCGGACTGTCGTCAGGCAAGTTGGGAGCCTGAGTCCTTCGTGTTCACACTCGCGGAGGAGGCGAATTAGTGCAAAAAGAACACTTGGAATCATTTACACGGCACGAAGTGGGTTAAGAGATTAATCTCGTGTCGTGGAAGCGCGCGTGAGCGTCATTTCGTAAGCGAGAGTGACGACCGCCGTGGCTTCGCGCTCACCTTGATCGACGCGATGCAGCCAATTAGCGCCACGATGTTGCAGAGCATGTGGTACGCGTTGAGGAGCAGGGTCAGCGAATGAGTCACGTGACTGGCGACGATCTCGACGAGGAAGAAAGTCGTGGTGAAGAACAGCACCAGGTACAGCTGGACCGGCTGCAGCCTCCTGAACCACTCTTTCACAGCCATGACCCTGCGGAGACACGATGGTGAACGTCTATCAGCTCTCTCGACGACACGTCTTCGACGTGGCGTAAGATCGCACTACGTCGCTCTTATTCGCGACTCGTACTTTTCCGCAAGTGCGCTCGATTCCGCCAAGAATTCACTCTCGTCTCTTCGCGTCTCGCGGAGAGACTCGTGTGACTCGGTTCTTCGCGTCGAAGAAGACGAACCCGCGGGCAGAGCACTCGCGTCGTGCTTCGAACTTCACAGTGGCTCGAATTCGCGAGAGTTTCTCGCGACGCGACGAATCGATTTTCCTGAAAAATTTCAAGAGTTCGTAGGGTGTATTTGCTCGAGAGTGCGACTGCGAATGGTAAGAGCGAGATCTCACCTTCTCACTCGCGAAGGAAGCATTGGTGCTTATTAATGTGAATGATAACGACGATCGCGAGCAATACGCGTGCGTGTGCGGACGTGCGAATAACGTTCGAGTGCGAATTTGAATATACGGAGGACGAAATGAATTTAATTGTGAGATTACAGTTCGCGTGGCGCTGCGAAGGGGAATTGAGCACGGTCGAACGAGCGAATCGGAACAGCTCGATTAGACGTTTGTTTCAACGACGAGGGGAGCTAGGATAGTTGTGAAGCTCGCTTTTATAATAATGACACACACACGCGGCGGGAAAACGTTTCGGAGCGAGGGGAGATTACGCGACGGCTTGTTTATTACGAGATCCTCCTCACGGGCGATCACAACAAGATGATCGCGACGAGCTTTTAGTGTACTGCTTTAGCTTAGCGGACAAAAAAGGAACGGCCGAGTCTATCGCATTCTCGATAAAACGCTCCGACGTTAGTGAATGCGGTCAATGCGTTCCAATCAGTCAATTTGTGACACGCATGCACGAACACATACGTTGCGAACAAAGATTCGGCCTTTTTTGAACCTCACGCCCACTCCGAGGAAAATATTTGGTATTCGTCATTATAATCATCGTGGTGAAAGAATTGTAGTTGGGAAAACTATTTTTCCAGCAATTATTGCTATAATGTAGTGATTCAATAATAATAATTTTACATGCACGTTACTATTACTATTTTGGTAGTTAAAACCGTAAAAAGGGTGTAGTTGAAGTGAAAAGTTACCAATAATAATTTCTTTCATTGCACATACCATCGAGCTCACATTTTTCGTTCAGGGAATACGCGCCTTTCAATTCATTGTAAGCAGTACTTCAAAGTGCGTGAAATAAAGTAAATTTAAAATACGAAGACGCTTATTATAAAAATGTTATAAAATAGCTTCAAAATACAAAGATATACTTTTATATTAAAGTACTTTAGAATCATTTAATATTTCGGTCGCTACATACATTCCGTCTCTGCACGTTTTAATAGTCGGATTCATGAGAAATTGATTAAAAAATCTTTTTCTTTATTTTATTAAAAGTAAGTTGTATAAACTAATTTCGTCCGACATCTCGTCGCACGAACGCGTGTCGCCATCCTCGACATATCGTCGCGCTTCCGCTGCATTCGATAAACTAAACCGAGTCGAAATTTTAATCCTACATTAAAGTCCATCTACTGAATTCCCTTTTATCAATGAAAGTCCCTCTAAAAGTGGCTTAGGAATTACCCGATTGGCTGAGAAGCCACATTTAAGGTACTCTTACCGATAAAAGAGAGTTCAGAATACGGACCTTTATATATAACAGTTTGGTTCCACATTAAGTCTCCAAAGGTCTTCTATTGTGCCTCTTTGATGCTACAAATAGGAACCTGTTTCCATCTTCTCTATTTGAAGGCTTAGGCCGGTATTCATAGTTGGATCTTATATTTAAGACCGTCTTAAGTTTATCTTTAAACGCTTCGTAGCCAATGCAATGAGCCGTGTGGCATCTAAAGATAAACTTACGACCCAACTATGAATGTCGGTCATAACGTAGAATTTCAAGTCTCGACTCGAGAGGTTTCCCGAAACTTCATCAACAATACTTACTCGACGCGATCGTCAAGCTATCAGAGCCGTTCAGCCACGCGGTCCTCGAGAACCGGACAGAAGGACGGAAGACTGCGGGGTCTCCTCGGGATGGAGATCCGTGACCGCGTAGACGACGGACGCACCGCGCGCACTGCACGATCGCGAGGAGGAGGAGGAAGAAGGAAGAAACACTCCGTTTCTGGGCAACCGATGTCTTTGCGCTCTTTACCGTTTCAAGCGACTTTTCCCGGGGTTCGAACGTGCAAAGAACGCGGGGCTGGCTCGCTGAAGAAGCGGACAACCGACTGAACTAGACGGCCGAGCGTGCGAAACGATATTGGAGCGGCGTTCACAGACGTGCCCCGCGGTGTTTGAACTCCGACGACGAGTGCGATCGTCCTCGCGACCGGCGGCCGCGAGAGGAGATCCTCTTCTCGATCCTGCCGACCGATCGGCAATCCCACGCGATCCGCGGACCGGGCTGACGAATCGCCCGAGCACTTTGCGGCCCGCGCTACGTGTGAAGTTGTCGCGCTCCTTGACTCCCGAGCAAACTGAGCTGTGATTCATACTCGGCCGCACTTTTTCGACTGCAAATAAGTATCCATGTGAAACATATTAAAATTGGCACTTTGCAGCCCGCCGGCGATGTAATATCGCAGCGGCCTGCCGACGATACGCGTTAACGTCGCGCGAAGTTCGACGCTGCGATCCGCCAACATGGTGATGTCGATTATAAAGTGACGAGTACAATTATGGACAACGTAATTGAAGTACCCGCGAAGACGTGACAGTATCAATTAGCGGAACCACCTCCGATGGAGCTTTTCCACCGGACGATTATATTCCCCAGTGAACACCAACTAACAATAACATAGCGTCAATGTTATAATTTTACACTCAACAACATAACTGTTATATAACATACGCGTTATATTGCATTTATTACAGAAACATTAATTTTCTTACAGAAAAACTGTCTTTCTCTTTGGCCGTCTGAAAACAATGTAGCCAATGTAACTCCAAAAAGGAGCCGGTGTGCTTTAATCTCCCACGGCCGCGCTTATTATTCATCGTCGCACCGCCAGACAATCTGCATCTCTCGCGCAGCACCTGGACCGTTTTTCCTCGAACCCTGAATATCCGTATACCTGCGCGACAATAAGACCTGCCATCGATCGCCTCGGGGCTCTTATCGGGGAGACGCGATTGTTAAGCCGATGAATCATTTGTTGTCGCCCGTAAAATTTCGCACCGCGACCACCTCGCGTTCGCCTCCGCCGCCGATGCGAGAGTCGGCACGACGAGAAATCGGCGACGCCGACCTTCCGACAATTTCGAGCCGGCCGACCGACCGGCCGGCATGCATACGTTTAATCGTTGCTGTTACATCGGGACGTGCGGCGAATCCGATGAGTCGGGAGATTCGCGGCGGAAGGCACGTCTCGGCGTTTTCTTGGTTCACTGAGCGCGCCCGCGCGTCGTGCCTGTGACGGTGATCGATGTCGATCCACGCCTCTTGCATCGTCGTTCAAATCGCGACTGACCGCGACTGACCGCTGCGAATCGAATTCTGTCTTAGAAATAAGATAGGATAGAAGAAGGCGCAACGATCTGAAAGGGTCTAAGATTCTAAAGCATTTCTTGATCGATCTAATCGGATAACTTGACTCTAACAAGATTCGATGATCCATGCGTAAGCTACGTCCGAGCCATCTCGTTCGAAAGCTTATCCCGAACAGTCATTTTGAATGAAAGAAATTATATTCCTAAACAATGTTGTGATAACGGTTAATTAAATACAGGAAAAGATCAGCTGAAACTTCGATATTTCCGATAACTACAGATAAATTGCGAGCGATAATTTCCAAATTTCGTTCGTAAATACCATATGCAATATGTTAGGCATATATGAGCCATTTCATACACCCAACTAACGCAATACCAGCAACCTACACACTGTAGGGAAGAATATGCTCCTTCATTCATTAAGTGAACTATAAGCTATGTGACAACTGACCTATGTGACTTCTAGCCTCAGTTTCCCCCACAGCGTTCTTTTTCCCCTTTTAATTTCCCGCATTTCCACAGATTCGACGGCGATCCTTCCCGGCCTATAACGGTCGATCAGATCCGAGAAAAACGTATCTCGTTTCTCTCCCTTTTTTTTTCTTTTTCACGTTCGTACATCGCGACGAACTAAATCGTTCGCATGCAGGCTCCGCGAGCGTAACAAACGTCGTCGTCGTCATCACGATGACACACACTCTTACACACACACACACATATGTAGACGCGAATGGCACAATTCATAGCGGGTTACACGCATACGTCCGGCGTGTCTGTGTTGAATCGGAGGTGAGGGGGGCCCATCAAAGCGTTAGTTGCGAACATCCGGGCACGGTAATGGGCTTTGAACAACGAAATGCCCGCTCCGCCGATCATTAGCGTCAGCGTCATCTTGGACGGCACTGAACGCTGAACGTGCGATGCACCGGAACGTAAAAATGCAACGAAACCGGCCACCGGGGACGAGACAGTTATTATTACGCGCGATCCGCGCTCAAGATCGATGCATCGATTCTTGTCGCGATCACACCGTCGGGCTTTCTCGTCTGCATGGACGCGCAAAGGGAAAAATATAATGCGCCATGATTGCTCCTATCTTATCGGAAGGCTCTCGTGTCCGTAATGGGTCGGTGAATAATAATAATAGTAATAATAATAATAAAATATTAAAAGGAAGATAAAACAATGAGTTGCACACTCTCGACACTGAATTTTGCTGCAAATTTGCAGCAAAACTGCACGAGATTGCACCTGGAAAGCGTTAGCGCGCGGAAAAATCGATCACAAACTGTACAGTTTTGAAAGCTCGAAAAAAAATCCAGTTTTCCTCATTTTTCCGCGGATTTCTTCGGTTTTTATCCCGAAGACAGAAAAATTCGTTTAAAAATTCACGCGTGTTCAGTTAAAACATGCTATATTTACTTTCTTCCGCAAAGAAGACAAGAAATCAAAAAAATTCGCAGAAAAATAGGAAAAAATACGTTCCTTTCTGAGCCTTCAAAACTATATTATTAGCCATATATCGCCAAAGGATATTTGGAGGTTTTGCAATATTTTGTTGAAATAAAAACCCTACATAATGACGAGGGACATTTCGAGATTACTGTCGCGCAATATTTTCAAATTCGAGGTACTAACTTCGAAATGTTCCTCGTGATTATGCAAAGTTTTTATTTCAGCTTGTACCTCCAACTTTGGCGATTCATGATTAAAAGTGTGTAACGAACTGTCACACGTGCAACTCTTCACGAAATAAATACGAGAGAGAATCGTCTATCGTGATTCAGAAATTGCCCAAGTGTGCTCTTAATACTTTCTCTCTCTCCCTTTCTCCTTTTTTTCCTCTCTCTCTCTTTCTCTCGCTCCCTTACAAAAAAAACGATTTATCGCCGCGCGATGCTGACGAGAATGGGTACTGACCTCCGAACTGCTGGATCGCTGGGCGACGTGTGCTCGTGTATAAACGTCGGTGCTCAAGAATGCGAATACGCAGTTGATCGCGCGAGCTACATCGACGCTCAATGGTCCAGTCGTTCGTTACGAGTGATCGAGCCGCAAATTCGCGACGGAAATTTTCAGGCAAGGGACCTCGGGACAACCGTGTAACTCGCTCATATCACGCGGGTGAACTGACGGTTTCCCGCCGGCCACGCGTAGATTATATCGGCTGCCCATTGTGATCGAAAGCGGACAGAAAGTAGCCGATAACGCGCGATTATCAGCGATCGCCAGTCGCGGACGATCAAATAATACAGTCGAACGAGAGTATAAAAGAAACAATGTCTGATAACGGCCGGACCACCGGAAAATTCGACTTCGGACTGTTCGTGAACTGCTTTCAACGTCTGAAGCCAGAGTACGCCCTTTTAACCCTTAAACCGGAATATCCATTCGTCAGGCGGACGCAGTTTTTATTTTTGCTCATATGTTTCCGATAACTGGTAAAATATAAATATTATTAAAAAAGTCGTTCTAATGTATGTCTTGTTTTCTTCCTCGAGAAGATTAGAACGCAAAATATTACCTTAAGGTCCAAGAAAAAAGTTTCTCATATATAATTATATATAAAGTATGCCTATACACAGGATATCCCAGATCAACACGAACAAATTTCGTGAGGGTGTAGAACGGATTAAGCTTCTATACATGGCCATTTTTAATTAATAACTGAAAATTTTGTGTTTGTTTGCAAAATGGTAGAGAACTTTTCTACTCAGTTTAACTTGTTCACACAAGCGACTGAAAAAATTTCGGACACCCTGTATATGAGCATATTCTATATATATATATATATATATATACATATATACATATACATATACATATGACGCGTCTTATACGTAATTATATATAATTATATCTAGTTATATGTAAAAAATTTTTTCCCGGGGTTCTACTTAATTAATCGGATTTGACAGTAATAATAGTCCTTAGCTATTGCCACGTCCTCTAGACCAACTTTAAAACAAAATACTATATCTCATATATGCAGCCAACGATTAAGTGTTCAATAAAGATATATATTAATATCAATAATTAATTAATATTGAAGTTATGGCCTTGTGACGAGAGTATTCATCTATCAGATGAATGTTCCAGATAATTATTCAAAAAATCGTGTTCTGGTTTAAGACTTAATTCCAAGTTCCATTTTTCTTAGACGAGCGTCACGTTGTTTCAGCTCGAAAATCAAAAAGGTACTTAGCGTTCGTGTAGTTCGACGCAGATATCGCTGTGTGATGAAAACGAAATTCGTTAGAGCAGCGCTTTAACGAAGGGCAAAGTGCAGCAAATCACGCAATCGTCTTTGGAAGCAGTCCGTTCTCAAGGAGTAAGAGGTATTTTTAATCTTATTGATATCATCCGCATCGAGCCGTTGGCTTCCTCTTTCTGCCGCGTGCATGCAACCGCGTTCTCTTTACCGGGAGCGTAATTATCGCACGGCACACTGTGATATAACCGATTCGCCGTAAGAGAAGCGACGAAAGTATCGTTACGCAAGCATTAAGATCTCATACGCGGACGGCGATGGTTTATGGCTTTTAATTGCCACATACTTTCGCCATTCATGCCGGCCGATTGCCGCTTGATCACGATTTCCGGCTGAATTTGCTCGACGATACACAACCGTTTGCTCTCTGATGCTCAGCAACGCGACTCGAACGCGTATGTAATCGAGTGTCCCCGTGTAATGTTATTTGCGTGTGCAAATATGAAACGAGGATAATAACAATACAATAGAGATCGATCTTGGGAGGAAGACGAGAGAGGAATTCAAAGTTTCTAAATTTGTCGATCTTAAATCACGAAGTTGCTTGAAAAAATCCAATGTAGTCCCGGGAGAAAAAATGTCTCATATATAATTATATATATATATATATATATATATATATATAATTATATCATTACACTTCAAATGTAATTATATATTTGTATATATGGACACATTCTATATATAATACCTTATATATAATTATATTTAATTATATATAATTATATTTAATTATATATAAAAAAATTTTTCCCGGGGTCGATATTATATTTTTCTCTTATAACAACTTTTCTCTTATAACAAATCAACAATAAGAAATTAGCAACGTATTCTTTAAAATTTAAGTAGCTATTGATTGACGGTGCCTTTCGAACGAAGTTCGAATTAATTCGTTTAAGCGATTGAATTTTCCGAGAGATTTGCTTTCAACGGAAATCACTTGCATAGTGGTAATCTTTTGCAAACAGCTCCGATATCTGAACATCCTTCAACGGTATCTTCAACTTGCCACTCAAACTATTTTTAATCGAGCTATGTAAGAGATAAGCTTGCGTTTGAGAAAACGCGTTAACCGTTTCATTCCGGTGCATTTAATAATCCAATTTTGTTGGTCGTACAAACGACAAGCAAAACACATGTACGACCACTTTCTCATGAATAATTCGCAACGCGAGACGCGAAAGCTCATTGAGAGGTATGCATAATGTTAACGACATTTCATAGTCAAGGACGAATGCGCGAGCAAAACAGCGATACGCAAAATACATTTGCGAAACAACTTGTTCAAGCACTCGCACGTGCGACTTAGGAAACCACGACTATCCTGCGTTTAAGATTTAATGATAAAAAAATAATCACTTTATTCACACACTCCCGTTATCTTCGTTATTAATCGTTATTTCAATTTATATTCAACTGCTGCGTTACTTTCTAGTAAATAACAAGCATGGAGAAAGATTGCAATAATGACATATCATAGCAGCGACACTTTCTGCCTCGATATCACCGTCACTGGCTATACGATTAGCGGATATTGAAAGTAAACGCTGAACTGATAATTATCAGCCGAAGAAACCGGACCGAAGTTCCGTCCGGGGACTTTTCTCTTTGGCTTCTTTCCTTCGGAAAATTATCCTCGCGCGGTCGCACGAAATTACGCGTCGCACGGCACTGATACGGATCCTGTTTCTCGCAATTAACGCATTAATTCTGATTACCAGTGGGAGCAAGAGCACTTCGCCGCAGATTCCAGCACGGGGTTCTGAAATTTTCCTCAAGTCAGGTCTATCTGGAGTGAATTCGCATCCTCCTTCGCGGATTTTCTTATTTATTTACAATCTTGAAGATGTCCGTTAGTGATCGGCCGTTAGTGATCGATCGATCAAACCTGACGTTCTAACCGCGATCTGCATGCGCTCGCGTTTTACGACGCGCGCACAATATTCCGGAAATGCTCCCACAACACTCCGGCTGACACAGATCCTGATAACACTGATTACACTTCCTCGGAGATGGTGACATTGAAAAACGCTAACAATTTCCCGAAGCGCTAACGTTGGCGATACGATCTTTCTGAGTTATGCGAGGATCGGCGATTATTTACAGTCCAAAGAACACGCGCAAACAACATTGAGGGATAACCTGCGCTTCAGTTTATTTTCGTTATCAAGAGTTAATTGTGTATCACGACGATTCGTGTCGCCGAATGAACGTACCTGGTGATTACTACGATCGTGCGCATTTTGCGTTAGCCAGTCAGCGAGTTGCAGTCGCCCAGACGACATAACTCAACCGTGTATAACATTTACATAACGTTGTCGTCAATATGTAACATATACAAATTTGAAAACGTTTTTACGTAACGTAACAGCTAATCTTACATCCTCATTGCACTGGCGTTTCTGCTTTCAAGAAAATGGCCACGGCAAGTGTAATGTCACAAAGGTATGTATATAAGTATTGCAACATATGCGTTACATATGCTTCTATTTTCAAGTTTGTAACTGCAATTATATAGATGCATTGAAAAGTGAGTTTGGTTGGACCTAATAATGGGCAGCCAGACGCGCTTTAAGCGAAGGAAACAGAATTACAAGAAGCAAATTTGATTCATGAGAACTAGAAATTTTGTTTCCTTGAATCAAAACAAGCTTAATTATTTATTGCATGGTAGATCCAATATCGAGCTCACTTTTATCATAATCGCAACGTGCACTCGCATCTGCGACGTAATTGACAAGCCCGCCGATTCGAATCCGCTCGAACTTGACCGTCAGACGCGCGTCCACTCTCAACTTTCTCGCACTTTCGCATCCACATGACGCTCGTTCAACGATAATTACAAAACTGTAACATAACTATTGCGACATATACCACGGGAAATAATTTCTCATATATAATTATATACAGAATATGTCCCCGTGTACATAAAAATATATAATTATATATAACTCATCTTATATATATTTATATATAATCATATCATCATATATAACTCTCTTTCTCTGTATCACCACTTCATATATAATTACGTCTAATTATATATGGAAGATTTTTTCCCAGAACGTTATATATGCTATTCAAGTTAACAGCTGTAAGTGTCTGCTGGGTGCCAAATCAGATCGCCGATGATTCATTTGCGCCTGTGGTACACAGAAAAAGAAGTGCTAGATTTCAAGTTACTCCGATATTCCTTAGCAAATTTTCATTTGGATCAAGTAAACGTTTCACTCGGATAATTTTGCTTGGAAAATATTTCATTCGGACCAAGTAAATATTACTTTATCCGAGTAAAAATATTTGCTAAGAAGTATTGAATTAATTGTTTTCTTGAATCTGACATTTTTTTGTGTGCTGTGACGACGCAAATTTTTGCTCGTCACTCAGGCCTGTGGCCTGGCCGAGGATGAGCCGGCAACTCGCGCCTTCTCATAAGAGAAGGAGACCGAATAATATGATTTTTGTCTCGTGCGCAAGACGGTGCACGAGACACGAGCCGAGGACGTACAAGAGCAGGTATTCGGAAGGAGCGGCTAAAGCGAGACGCGGAAGGACGGGGAGAACTCCCTTTCCCGGACGGACGGCGGGGACGGCCGCCTTGTGCTAAGAAAGGCGCAAGGCTCCGTGACCTGGTCGCAGATTATGGGAAGGAGGACCCCGGGGTTATCTTCTCGAACTGCTGCGAGCCCAATAATTGCCTAATGTCGTCCTGAGAAAAAACGAGGACAAGTAAACGACGAAGTAACAACTCCAGACGTGAGGCTCCCGCGAGCACTTTTGATACGAGCCTTGCTCGTCATTGTGCGGCCTGACGGCGAGCAGAATAGACGTGCCGGTGCGGTAGTGAAAGTGAGCAAAGCTACCGGACCAGAGGGACGAGATCTCGAGGAGGAGAGGCGAGTGGGTGAGCGAGAACTATATACAGCCGCGGGTAAAATAAGTTAGAGTTGCGTGGTAATGCCGTCGCTTCTCGGTGGCATCTGCGAGAGGAATATACCGGGAATTTTTGGTTCGCTTAAGATCCGTCGCGCCCGGAAGATCGAGACGTGCGAGATTTGAAGGCCACGTTGCGAGGCAACGAGAGCCGTGCTCGAAAGAGAGAGTAGGAACGCGAGTACGCCTCGAGCGTAGGAATCTCGGAGACTCGGGCGCGAGACTGCCTTCTCTGCCGGTCCTCGTAGATTAAATGTCGGTAACACATGTCTTTTATTACGAGTCGCATTAGTGAATAGCGAAGTTGCTTTTAGAAAACCGCTTCTGGCGAGCGAACTAAGTCGGGGATAGTACATGATCGGCTAGAAGCAGTAATTACTATCGGGAAGGAGCCGGCTGGCGCCCAGTGGAAAACTCGGCGAGATTCGCGTAACGGGCAAGAGAGCTTTTCGGTTGTAAAGCGACGCGCGTATTATAACTGCCATCCGGAGATCCACCGCCTCAGCATCTCGCGAAACATCGCAGGCGAGAGATCGCTCTCTGTTAATTGCGTACGGGATCTGCCTGGGGTGTCGGTTATCAGGTGCGTGTAAAGAAAAGTAATCAAATTAAAGCATTGTTATTTAAATGTTAAACCGGACCCTAATTCCTTATCTCTCCCGGCTTCTCTCCGGCGTGTCCGCGAAATCGAGGAAGAACATGTAAGAACCACGACGTTTTACCACGCGGAATAGCGAGGGGTTCGACTCCCTATTGTAACTTTGAGAACTGAGCTAGCCGAAGTGGGTCCGCTGCCGCGAAAGCGGGAGCGAAGAAGTCCTGCAACCGCCGCGGATAATATTTTAATTGCAGTTGCGGTGGCAGTGCATAATCAGCGAGCCCGCTAGCTCGAGTCCGCTCATACTCTCGCACTTTCGCACCCACGCGAGGCTCGTTCAATCACAACCGGGGACTCGTAAAGTTCGTATCACGGCCAGCGGGCGGCCGTGAAAAGAAGCGAGCGATCCCGCTTGCTTCGCTCTCGATCGGTTGCTTACCTGTCGCGATACTGCTTGTTCAGATGCGAACAGGGGATCGCCGATGAAAAACCGGCGACTTGTTCGATTTGAACGCGGGTCTCCATCGGCAATGAAACGACGACGGCGACGTTCCCGCTCGTCTTTCTCGCGTTTCGCTGCTTCCGCTCTCGACGACGGTGTTCGCTCCTCGCGATAAACACGTATCGCGATGTTACGTGATATTATATATACAACTACCCGCCTCTCCTTTCCTATCTCCGCGATGTCCATACGTCGTTAGAGATGCCGAAAAAAACGGAGATGTTGAACCACATACTTGCATCATTAGACGCGCAGTTGAAGCGTCGAGAGCTCGCGTCGAGAGCGCGCGCCGCGACGACGATCACGTCGATGATCGTCAATTTGTGCGAGATCAAACGGCACTTTCTACGTATGTGCGAAAGTGACCGCGACCGGTTTATCGGAAAACAATCTTCCGTCGCGGGAGAATTCATTTCGGCCGAATGAAGCCGACGATATCCCGAATCTCCGTCGCAGGAGGAACGTGTTCACTCCGCGAGACGCAACGAGAATGTATCGTGCACTTTCTCCGAGTAGACGAAATATATTATTCGGTGGAGTGGGAGAGGGCAGAAACAACTTCCTCTCCTCTTTTTCTGATTTTTACCACCTATAAAAACGCTTTTATTCGCATAGCGGGACTCGGCTTATATAAAGCTGAAGATTCAGTGCGTCGCGCGAGGAACGCGGAACTGAGGCGGCGCACGATTTGATCTCGCCTTGGATATTGGAAAAGCAAATTGTCGACAGGCGATATTGAAATTTTAACATAACTCGTTTGACGTCGAGCGCGCATTATTAGCTTATTATTATTATTACAATTTACGTCGATCAGGGAAACGTTTACGCGCCGTTCGTATCCGCGTCGCTCTAATGACATGCAAAATAGTCGGATTACCGGCGTTGCATCGCCGGATTTAATCGGAACCTCGTCTGGTTTATCGAAAGCGCCACTTTTAAATTGACTAATCCGCGCACGTTCTTACAGCCAGGTTGATAATGGAAAGTCGACTGATACGATATTGTGAATTTTGTAGTAAAATCGAGAAATGCTCGTTACCATCGTGGCATGCCCGCTCGCTTGACATAACGCTATCATTACGATCGTAGCCGGGGTCTCCGTTCGTTCGCTTCGAGAATAAGAGTGAGTTATTGCGACGAACGGAAGCAGGAAACGGGATTGTCCGTGTTCTTTCTTTTTTTTCTTTCGAAAGACGATATCTGAACATTTCGTATATAATAATCGAGCATGTTACTATAAAATTGGAAATGCACGCGTCATTGTGCATCATCATATTATATCACACACACACACACACACACACACATACACACACATACACACACACACACACGTATATGTAAACGCGAAATTCCTTATTTATAATTATATTTTAAATAATTTGAGAAGAATTCGTGTCAAGCATTCGTTTCGAAAGAATTAATATTCCTTTGAATAATTGGGTCTTTATTTTACATAATTTATAGATTAAACGTAATATGGATTAGACCGCGACCGCTTGTAGAATCTAAATAAGGGTTGAACCAGTACTTGTAGTTCTGTTACGGTAACCGTAACGGTAATACTCGCAGTGGAAATCGCGATGTATCACGGAATCAACAGATCTTTGCATGATAATAATTTCATAACAATAGACGATACGTTCGATAACACATGTACCAAACCATTTTCATACGGTACACATGTACCAAACCATTTTCATACGGTTACCTCACGTGATAGAGCAACTTTAATAATATGCAATATTTCTTTCTTGTTTACAAGAAAATCATTTGCATATCGCTTCTTCGAAAACGGTAGTAAAACTCTCGTGGTAACGCAACATCCTTTTTTTCATACGAAGATAATAAAGTTTTCTGTAAAGTTTTCTGTTACATTGTCGCAACAGATGACATGCGCGGTACACTTTGCTATACTGTCCGACCGAAATTTCGGTTTCATTTACGGTTATTTTCGGCACAAAATAAAGGTTGCGGTTTAGTTTCGGATTCGGTCGAAATTGGAGAAAAAATTTCGGCGTAGAAAACCAAAACTGATTAAGTCGTGACACGTCGATGAGACGACTGCCGCAAAATACGGAAACTCCCTTTGCTTTACCATAAAGCATGTTTCATTTCATAAAAATGTATGTAATCATAAGTTTTCAAAAAATATTGTTCAATTATGATTACCTGTATAGCACAGATAAGCTTGCAGTAACATTGCTGTAACATTGCAACATTGCAGCAATGTTGTTGCAATTTTGCTAACATTGCAACAATACTAAAGTTAGCTTTGATGCTATGTGAGTATTAATATTTTTCAATATAACTAAAATATAAATATATAATCGTAAGTGTGTGAAAACTTATGTAATCATAAGTTTCCAAAAGTATTTTTTTTATAAAGATTATTGTTTTCTAATTTTCGCTTTTTGTTGTATCTATTATTGAAGGCCGAAATCTTCAACGATATGTTTAATAAAATTTAATAAAGTAACACATACACACATACCAAAAACATATACGTACACGCACGCACGTACATACATTATAATTAAATAAAATACCATTATAAATATATGTTTAAATAAAATACCGTTATAAATATATGTTTTTATCATAAAATTAATTTCCCATCTTCCCTTTTAACTTTTTCAAACTTCCATTAAACTTCCATTAAAGTTTCAGCTACAGTTTCAATTTCGACCAAAAATGAAAGAGAACTAAATATTTATTTTTGTCAAAACTATTTTTAGTTGAAACTTAGATAAGTGAATTCAGTCAATCTTTTTCCTCGGTTTCCTTCTCGGAGCTATCGCCTTTCATTATCATCTGCGTTGAATCTTTTACTTTTTTGGACTCTTGCGCAAGACGACGATTAGTCGTGGAATCTCTCTTTAGTACAAGATCAAGCAGTAAGAAGTTAGCAGTTCTGTCAGAGTTTGCATTTTTTCGTGCTTGATAAGGAAAGGCGCAGATGGCTGATTAAGATAAAGATAAAGATTGCCACAACCGCAATATCATTGCGCGCAGTATGTTGGAAGTGAGAATCTAGAGCTAATTCAAGTATACCATTTATCTAACAACACGGCTACGTAATCCGGTTTTGACACCCTGTGAATATAAGTTCTGTTCACAACGCATATACATTTAACTTCGGTAAGTCTCATTTAGTCTAATCGATATCTATCGTTATTATATAAGCCTTATATCATACATGATGATTATCAGGAAGAACGGTGCTTGTTGCCCTGTCAATAATCGACTGTTGAAATCTAAAAATAAAAACAATATTTCTATACATTGTGCAACAGGATGAATAAATAGTTACGATAAGAAAATATTTTCCTGCTATGACTGCTCGCCCAAAAATACGCTTAAATATTAATTGAAAAAAAGAGTTTTTTAGAAAGAAATTTATCTGCTTCATTGCAGTGGCCTGGATCGTGAGGAAAGCTGTACAGTGGAATTCACTTTATTCTGTACCTGTACGTTTAGTCTACCGACAAACATTAGAAGAAAGACCGAGAAATAAAAATGAACATCATAGTCTGCCTTTTCATTTTCAATGCGGCTATTGTAGGAGGATTGGGATTGTTCATCAATTATATGGAACCTTATTTGCCTATATGGTTGATACGCACTTATCTTTATGGCAAAATCAAAGCGAAAGTTCATCACGCCACAGTGGCGAAATATGAACTACCTAAAAAGTAAGTTGAAATTTAAATAAATGTATTCTTTAAAGGCAGAAATATATACAATTAAGTGTAATAGTTAAAAGTATTTCTTATATCACAAGTGAAAAAACAAAAGTTCATATTTTTTTATAATAAAATTTGTTTTTTTTTTTATAATAAAACTTGAAAATTTCAATTTTAGATGGTTTAAACACTTTTACATTTTCGCTGCACCAGGATCGACGGTTATACTTTGTTTGCTACTCTATAAGTATTTTTATAACGGGAAAATAGCCGAAATTTTATTAACATTATTAGATACATTATTTGGAGCGTCCAGAAAACCTTTAGGTATGTTGTTTTCTTTGATCAAAACTATTATTAAACTATCATTAAAACTTTCATTAAAAATCTCTATGGAATTATATGAATATATGAATGATTGACATTTTATTTCTTTTAGTACCAGCAGAAAATGTAATTGTAGCTATTATTTTATATAACATACATTGTTGGAGACGACTGTATGAATCAACTTATGTCAACATATTTAGCGATCAGAAAATAAATGTGGTCCATTATTTACTTGCATATATACATTATTTGGGAACGCTTTTGTGTTTCTTGGGCGAATCCGAGGGATTTGTTAGAGGTACATCTTTGAAAATTTACAAACTTTTGATTACACAATCCTATTCTCTTGTTCACAATATATAATTTTTTCGTGCAGATTCTTACACGAATAGACGCTGGAATCCATTGACAATCACCACACTTGTTTCTGCGTTCATATTTCTATGGGCCTCGTATATACAGCTTCACAGTAATTTTATTCTCGCAAAGCTGCGTAAGAATAAAGACGGTGCTGTTGTGTCTTACAGTCATAATGTGCCATTTCATGGATTGTTCGAATATATATCAAATCCGTTGCAATTCACAGAGATACTGATGTATTTCATGTTATCTCTAATCCTCTGGCGAGCTTCTACTTATCATTACGTCACTTTTTGGGTTGCAGTGAATCAGGTAAGTAATTTCATATTTATTTTATTTTCTCTCCTGGATTAGCAAAAATATGAATGACTTCTTTGTAGGCTGAGGCCGCGTATTTGTCTCACCAGTGGTATCATAACAATTTTAAAGATTATCCCAAGAAGAGAAAAATTTTAATTCCTTATGTCTGGTAGAGTAATAGATATAGACCATACGACTAAATTTATACAATGAGAATAGAAAGAGATAAGAATAAAGGCAATAGAAAGACAAATAGAAAGCAAAACTAATCATATTGTATATTTGAGAATAATCGATATGATTCGATATTGCTGCACATTCATATACATAAAAATAATAAGTTGTCAATAAAATATGGATTGTATTTTATGTTACATACATCGTGATAAAAAGAAAATTATGATATATTTATAACAATATATTTTGTCCTTGGTTTATAAAAATCCTAGTTCGATTCTTATTTCACATCAAATTGCAAACTGCAATTGTCTCTTGTTGTTTAATATCCAAGTAAAACAAAAAGTCATATAGAAGCCAAGAAGAAAGAGTCATATAAAAGTCAAGAACAAAGAGTTATATAATAGTCAAGATATAAAGGACAAGGACAAAAAGGGAGATAAAGTCAAGAACAATTATATCATTTTAACATCATTTTGATTTTTATATGGTACTTTGTTTTGCTTGGGTCGTGTGAAAATCTTTTTCTACATGAATAAGTTATTTGAACAGTAAAATAAACATACAAATTAGTCTCTTCTTCAAAAGCGGCGGCAAAACTCTCATGGTATGGCAACATCCTCTTTGCCATATAAAGGTAACGAAGTTCCTGCATTACTATCACATTGTTACAACAGATGACACGCGCGGTGTACTTTACTATTTTACTTATAGCGGACATGGCAGCGTCACGAGCAGGAACTTGACAGTTTATATATCTGACCATGTGAAATCGGCTATTTTTAAACGTTTTCAGGGAAGTGGGCTATAATATGATTGGAAGGAAAGTAGCAAAGGGAGAGGTACGTTCTGAAAGGGGGTCTTAAGCATACGAGAGGAAAATAAGAGTGGATATAAATTACGAGCGATACCACACACATGTTCATACAATGAGAATAGAGACACATGTGTGGTATCGCTCGTCATTTATATCCACTCTTATTTTCCTCTCGTATTCTTACGACCCCCTTTCAAGCGTTCTATTGTTCTGTGACGCTTTCTTCTTTTGCCAAATTAGAACGTGTGAAACCTATAGACAGAGAAACGAAAAGAATGTTGTAACAGAAGCCACGAAATTCAAATAGATCTTACTTAATGAACAACTATTGCCCCGATTTTTCACTCGGAATTATCGTCTCTCATCATCATCTGTAGGATCTTTAACGTTTCTCGGCTCTTGTACGCGAGACGACGATTGGTCTCGCTGTCTTCATCACGAGGCCACATGGTAAGAAGTTAACAATTCTACAAGAATTCGTATCCTTTGTATGTACGCGACGAGAAAATGACTCATCGCGCGTAATTACGTCATCCAGATCATGATCATCATACGTCCATGGTGAGTCATACTTTCAAATTATAATCGTCCGACTGTTCGACACTTGGTGCATATCGATGGTTTAACAATGGCCGTTATTGTAGATTATGGAAGAACCGAGCAGCGCGACTGTGTCTGCTAAGGCCGCCGAGGAGAATGGAAATGTGAGTATTCCTCGTCTGTGTGCGATTTGTGTCGATCGAGAGATCTTGACTTTGTCATTTGACGCGACAAAACTAATTTCCACCATTAACACTCACACTCTTGCACGACTCAGCATTCGCTTTGAGTTTCGTACTAATCGGACTGACTGTCGGACTTGTAAATCCATTTGCAATTTCGTTGCGCGCAGTGTGGTGAAAGCGAGAACCTAGAGCCTAGATTCGAGTGTCCCATTTGTCTAACATGGCTACGCGATCCGGTTTTAACATCCTGCGGACATAAGTTCTGTTCACAGTGCATATACACTTGGCTTCAGTAAGTCTCACCTTTTATTTTAGTCGACGTCCCATCGTAGCACATTAAGCATTAAATCGTTCATATTGATTGTCAGGAAGAACGGTGCTTGTTGCCCTGTCGACAGTCGACCGTTGAAGTCTGAAAATGATCTCTTCAGAGATCTTTACACCAGCAGGGAGATATCCCAGCAACGTACGAACTGTCCCTATCAGCAATTCGGCTGTCAAGTGGGATTGTCACCTGTGGACATGGAAACGCACATTAGTCAGTGCACTTATAAGAGAAATCTTTCCGAGTCTCAAGGTATATTTTCTTCATACGATCGAAGATATGAATGATCTGTACCCTTCATTGAATGTACCCTTACGATTGCTGTATATAGCAGGTACCACCACTGCTATGTCAGCGGAGTCGAAATTGTGGGACCCACCTCCCAAGAAAGAGACGCAGGTTTCCGAAAGGGAAGGACCCCCTCCTAATTGGGAACTGTTGATGAAGTATACCGCCTATTCCAAATTATGCCGGAATACTTGTCGAGACAAGGATTGACACGGAATTCTATTTTCAGAAACCTGTACGAAAGATTAGTGATTTTAGAGCAGGAAAATCGCGAGCTCATTATAACGGTTTCTAATCAGAAAAAGCAATTAACTGCACTGCAAACGTCGATCAGCTTTAATCAGGAAGAGACGTGCTTACGAAATTGCAACGGGGTTTACGTGTGGAGGTTGAAGTCCTTCCAAGAGAAACTCACGACCATGATGAGCGATCCTCTAAAGATGTTTTACAGTCCCGGCTTTTACACGAGTTCGAACGGATATAAGATCTGCGCTAGGATCAACGTGTCCTCCAGGGACTCGAATTATCTCTCATTGCTCTTGCATATTATGAAGTCGGAGAACGACGACGCCCTCGATTGGCCGTTCAACGGCACGATGTGCTTCGTGTTGGTACATCCGCGTGATTCCGGGAAGAACATACGCGAAATGACATTGTCAAGGCCGGATCTCGAGGCGTTTCGCAGGCCAACATGCGAATTGAATAAACGTAGCTTCGGTTACATCGAATTCGTGCGCTTGAACGACGTGATGGATTTCGTGCAACACGACAGTTTGGTTTTTCGAATAGAGGTTCGCGCGTACGATAAATTTAACACTTCACCGATATGAGTGATCCGGGTCGACACACTACACTCAGATGATACCGTCCTAATTGAACCGTGCAATCGTATCTGTGCGACGCGAGTGATCGAGATTATATTAATTCCACTTTATTTCTTTACACTTGTGAAATTAGTATTAAATCACTTGTTCCTTATTTTTAAATACTATACTCAAACTGTTTGCACATACATATAGACACACTACAAATATTTTTCAGATAATAAATTATCTTTACTGTAACACGTGTTGCCTACATTATATAATTTGGCTCAAAGTGAGAGCTGATTATGCTATTTCTTTCCCGATATCCTAGATATAGCATTGGAATACTTTATGAGTACTCTGTGAGTATTTTTCTTAAGAATATTTGTATACTCATAGAACCTAGCCAACACCGACTAATAATGACACAACATCAATTATAATTATTATTACATAACATATTTACAACAACAATTATAACATCAGTTATAATTTCCCATTCATACGCTTTTCATGGTATTTTACTGCGTTTGTAATTATTTAAAGTTGGTTCGTAAACTTTATTGTATTTTTCATCTATAAACAGAGAAAGTAATTTCATGTTATTATTTGCTTCTTTTACCCATTTTGTATATTAATCAGATGAAAAATGAGCAAAACAGGGTATAAGGTTGGACCCGACCCCAACCTTACCATTAGAAAATTAAACACAGATGATTGCAGTGAAGAATCGATAGGCTTATTTTGTAATTTTTAACGGCAGAATGTTATCGTTACGTTATCGTAGCGCAGATAAATCATATGATAATGAAGCGGTGCATCAGCAACGTAATGATAACAATACTGTCGCTAAAAGCTATAAAATAGAGGTATAAGAGCCTTAACCTTTTCGCTACGGAGCGCTTGTGAAAAAATGTGATCGCTGTGAACGGAGCGCATTACTGAGTAGTTGACACTGAGGTACAGAATGCTACGAAGTAGAAGTCGTTTCTTGTTCTCTAAATTTTACAATGATATTTATTATATTTAGTAATATCATTTTACTTTCTAAAATATAAAAATTTATAATCATAATTTATTTTTTTAATTTAATAATAATTTAATTTATTATTAATTAATAATTTAATTTATTTTTTCTTGTCGGTGGTGTTTTATTTCATGATAGTCAACTGTTTGAGGCATGCAGCGTTGCCAGATACTCGATTAACAAAAGTATCTCATGTAAAGTATGAAATAAAAATATATATGGTATGAACGTATATGTACGCTCTTCGTACCTCAGCGCTCACTTTTCCAGAGCGTATATATATGCTCTTCGTATATGAATGGTCATTTTTCGAGGGCGTATATATACGCCCGTCGGAGCGAAAGGGTTAAACTTACATTGCGACTGCCAATATTGAAAATCTATAGTTCAGGTATATTATAAATTTTCGGTAACAGACCGCTATGTTGTCACATAAAAGTAAAGAGTTATATCATTACATGTACGTGTAAGATGAATTCTTGGTAGTGGTGCAACATATTTCACGCTTATAAATCTCGTTTGCTTAGAGAATGTTCATAAATTTTAGTAAATGTAGATTACAGACAATTAATTTGTTTTGTTGTACGTATACATTGTTTCTGAAAAGAATATTTTTATACGTTGTGCAACATTTTGAATAAATGGTCACGATAAGGAAATGTTTTCATGCTGCGACGCAAAGATATGAATATTCGCTGAAGGAAATTCTGTTTCATTCCAGTGACCTAGATCGTGGAGAAAGCTATACACTGAAACACGCTTTACTTTGTACTGTTCAGTCGGCTTCCGAACGTTACAGGAAAGATTGAGAAATGCAAATAAACATCATACGTTATCTTTTCATTTTCAACGCAGTTGTGACGGGAGGATGGGGATTGTTAATTAATTACATGGAACCTTATTTGCCGATATGGTTGACGCGTCCTTATCGTTACGGCAAATATAGTTCGAAAGTTCATCATGCCTTAGTGGCAAAGTGCGAAGTACCCAAAAGGTAAGTTAACATTTAAATACATATGTTTTTTAAAGATGAAAATATATAGTTATATGTACGATCGTCAAAGATACTTCATATCACAAATGAAGAAACAAAAGTTTGTATTTTCACGTTTTGATAATAAAACTTGACATTTTTCAATTTTCAGATGGTTTAAACATTTTTACATTTTCGCCGCGCCGGCATCGACGGTTACACTTTGTTTCATATTTTATAAACATTTCTATGACGGGAAAATACCTGAAGTTATATTAATATTATTAGATACATTATTTGGAGCATCCAGAAAACCTTTAGGTATGCTGTTTTCTTTGATCAAAGCACTATTATTAATATTCTGTGTTCAGAATTATAATAATGTAAATAATATAGACATATGAATGATTGACATTTTATTTCTTTTAGTACCAGCAGAAAACGTAATCGTAGCTATTATTTTATTATACGTACAATGTTGGAAAAGACTGTACGAAACAACCTGTGTCAGTATATTTAGCGATCAGAAAATACATGTGTTCCCGTATTTAATTGGATATATACATTATTTAGGAACACTCCTATGTTTGATAGGCGAATCCGAAGGATTTGTTAGAGGTACGTCTTGAAAATTTGCAAACTTTTGATTATACTATCCTTTTCTCTTGTTCCCAATATATGATTTTTTTCATGCAGATTCTTACACGAATAGACCCTGGAATCCATTGACAATCACCACACTTGTTTCTGCGTTCATATTTCTATGGGCCTCGTATATGCAACTTCACAGTAATTTTATTCTCGCGAAGCTGCGTAAGAATAAAGACGGTGCTGTTGTGTCTTACAGTCATAATGTGCCATTTCATGGATTGTTCGAATATATATCAAATCCGTTGCAATTCACAGAGATACTGATGTATTTCATGTTATCTCTAATCCTCTGGCGAGCTTCTACTTATCATTACGTCACTTTTTGGGTTGCAGTGAATCAGGTAAGTAATTTCATATTTATTTTATTTTCTCTCCTGGATTAGCAAAAATATGAATGACTTCTTTGTAGGCTGAGGCCGCGTATTTGTCTCATCAGTGGTATCATACAACTTTCAAAGATTACCCCAAAAAGAGAAAAACTTTAATTCCTTTTATCTGGTAGGGCAGATTATCAAATATAGAAATATACCAAATGACTAGTTTCGTATATTATAATGATTATAAAGCGAATCATAGCGACTTATCATCTATATGTTCAAAGCTAATCAATATAACCACATTTCCGATATTTACTGCAAATGTTGAAAATCCATAATGTATGTAACATAAACTATAAATTTCCAATACTGACAGTGAATATCGGAATACTATCTATGACTCCGTATTTGGACGGGCATTTATACATATAAAAATAATAAGTCGTAAAAATATAAAGCAGTTAAAAAATTGCTATCGTATTTTGTTCATTCTTGCGGTGTTGGTTTATATATTTTGTGATATATTATTATTTTTTTTATTGAAGAAGAATCATTGTAAAGATGGATTATTTTACATACATACATTGTAATAAAGAGATGAAAATTAAGATAAATTTGTAACAATATAACATTTTATCCTTGGTTCGTAAAAAAATGTTCCTAGTTCGACTCTAATTTCACATCAAATTGCAAAGGTCTCAGGTTCTTTAATGGAGATCGTGTGAAAATACTTTCCTACATGAATTAGTTATTTGAACAGTAAGCTGAAACACAAAAATTATTCCTCCCTGGAATACGATGATAAATGTTCTTATAAATGTACCAACACGAAGCATGATGACACTATTAAAATTTTGCTGGATTTTCACAATTTCAACAATATCATCATGCTTCGGATAAGAAATACTTGTGTGTATATTAATTTATTATAGATAAAATTTCAAACACGTACCTATATGGGTAGCCTTGAGCTTTGTTCCTGAATATTGACAAGAGAAGACTAAAGAAAATTGCAACTAACGCCAAGCCTATCACAGCAAATATCCTACGCTTCTTAACATCACCTTTACGAGCTGCAGCTTCGGTCATTAAAATCATACCTAACACCACTGCTCCATCTTTTTCACATTAAATTAAGGATAATACATGAAATATTATTCTGTTTTCTATGTCTCTGACTTCTTTTTTCATGTAAAATAATTTCTAAATACGGCAAAAGGATACTTAAAACCATAACAATATAGGTTTCTAATACAAACTGTCCTTGAGAAGATCCATGAATATAAGCTACATTTCCACTCTGTGATTTGTGAATGAAAGGTGGTCCCCTAATATGATTCCACATTTGTCCAGAAATCATAGTTAATGCGAAGAACTGCAAATGAATGACATAATTTCACTTGTTCAGAAGGCTACAATAAAAGTGTCCGAAGAAAACATACCAAAGCACCGAGTCCCCAAATGGTCCTATTATAGATAAAGTCCAAGTTGTTACGTCTGAGATACAGAAAACCTCCTATGAGAACTAGCAGCATTACTACCGCTATTGTGCCAGAATAATTTGGTGGTCTAAATACCCTGATCTATAATTAACAATAAAAGATGTCATGAAAGCATAAATACATAAATATCAGTACAATTGTGACATAGCTACGTCATAATACATGTAATACAACCGCATTACAATGCTACAAAAGTTTTGCGTTACCTGAATATCTGTACGCTCACTAATCCATTTTGCTATTGCTTCTGCGGCAAATCCTACTCTCTGGATATCAATAGTATCGGCAGGCTTTGGCTTGCCCTTCGGTGGAAAGTGCATGTACACAGGCGCAGTATTTAACCTCATCTGCAACAATATGTTTTAACGAGTCTGTTGGAAACTATCATGATGTGAAATTTAAATTTAATTCAACATTTTGTCATTTAGACGGTGTGAAATGCTATCATAAGAGACCCTGTAAGGAAAGGTTAAGGGAAAGAATATAAGTAGAAGAAATTAAATACTGCATGTCCGCTGGCCTTAGATAAAGGATAAAGAAAATTAAACTTTACTGAGAGAGAAAATGTGTTTCCACATAAATTGTATATCTATATGTCATATTTTTATGAATATTTTTTTCTCACCAACTGAAATACATCAGATCCCTCGTCAAAATCGATAGAGACAAAGAACAGCTTGTTGGAATATACTTGGGAATACCGAAATGAATTGGCTACTATCGTAAACTCATCGTTGGCATGTCTGAAACAGCAATAAACTGTTGCGTAAATATGCGCTTTCTGCAGCGTTTCTTTGTTGAAGTATCAATATCTGTAGGTTTACCTGCAAATCTGACATTGCCTCTGAGGTGCCATGGCGGTAAACATAACTATGACAGAGTAATTCCTCGGAGTGGCTTTGATGTACTGTTTAAATTTCGGCCCGTTGAATTTCAGCACCGATCTTTTCACAGCCATTTCCATCAATTGTTGCACGCGCTCCGCCAAGGAGGAGCCTTGATTCTGCGAAAATAATGACATTTGTCGAGAGGAAGACACGGAGGAAACAATCTGTCTGCTCAGCGATGAACGAAGTACCGCGAGAGATCCTTACGTTTTTCGTCCTATACTGACAGGCGACATAGCTTAAGCATAAGATGGAAAAGAGCAGGAATGTAACGTAGAGCTTGTACTTCATCGCGAACGGCTTCGAGGAGGGGTGATATGCCGAGGGAGAAATTTGAAGATCCAGCAGGAGGAAAACAACTCTCTTACCGGCGACGCATCAGCGGTCACTGGTAATCGTGCAGACAATATCGCGCTGCTTCCTATTGGTCTGCTCGATACAACGTGGCATTTGACGTGCCACTGTTATTTCGAGTACGCGCTACGCCTGCGATATATCTCGAAAGCTGCGAAGAGCAAGGAACTCGTCATCTCGCGCGTCGCACCGGTCGAAAATAAAATATTCCCCCGACTTATCACCGAATCGCGCTATTTGTGTATACGCGAAAAGAAGGGACGCCTGACCGGCCGTCGGGTCGTATTACTCGAAAGCAAATGGCCGTCCGGCCCGTCGTTGACTCGTACCACGGCTGCGAGTTCTCGTCGAAGATGGTGGCGGCCCGTGGCGGAGATCCCGCAGAAACCGAGATTGCGTAAGAAAGACGGAGAGAGCGCCAGCGTCGCGGAGGATCGCGGGGAGGACGGAGACGGAGGCGTCAGATGGGAGCCGTTGTGTCAGCGACTCGCGCGATTGGCTGTTCACGCAATGTGCACACGCGAATCGGCGCACGCGGCCGTCGGGTAACCGTCGTTTTAAATCGAAATATAACCGATGCGGAGCAAGAGCTCGAGGCGGTTGTGCAGGCGTGCAGTGTTGGACGTGCGGTCGTGCGGCTTTCGGTTCGCGGGTTTCTTCGGGAGTAAACGGGGCGCAGAGGTCGCGGAGGGTGGACGACGGAGGAGAATTCGAACGGAGGAACGTGGTGCCAACCGGTCGTCGTCGGGATCCTCTCATCTCCGCGCGGCTTGTTGACGTTTCTCGCTCGCGGAGTCAACCGTGTTCCGGTATTCTTGAAAGTGCTGAGACACGGCGGCGACATGTCCTTCTCCAAGGCGAAGATACAACGCTTCAATGAGATCGGAAGTAAGTCGGTTCTCGTTAACACGACGAGAGAGAGAGAGAGGGAGACCTGTTGCGTTGCACCGGCTCGGTTGATTAATTCCGCTCCCGGTACTCTCGTCTGCTCTCTACACGCCTGCAACGGGACCCGGGGGTCAATCGGTCGGAGGTCGTCAATAGACGGGACAGTTGGCACGATATACACGACGCGTTGGCGGGAAAATCCTCCAACGGCGAATCACGGTTTGACACAAACATGCGACTTCCACCGTCCGATTCTCTCTGCTATTTTTGCTCCGCGATAATCTCGACACTCGGAAACCAAATCCACGTTCCAGCGGCTTCGGTCTATCGATCATCGCGAGCTTTATTTCTGCATATTTGCATGCCAAACCTTACCGGAATTGTGACTGAAATTGTGATGTATATTGTGATCTTCAGCGATGTATTTCATATATACACGTTACTAAGGATTACAGCACATAATTTCAGTCATAATTCCGGTATAGTCCTGTATCACAGAATTTTGCGGCAATTTTTACTACAATATTTTCCTCGTGTTGCGTCATACGACTATGACGTGTTTCGCATCTTTGCCAAATAAGGAATGTAATAATTGCAGGCCTCGTTTATATATTTTCTCGTATTTAATCACTCATATGTAATCACTCGTATAATGCTCGTATTCGTAATCGGATCTCATATTTAAGGTTGCTTTAAGGGGATCCTGGAGTCGTCCTGTTTTGCTGCAAATTCCTTAGTACTGTACTCGTTGCTGGTTGCTGTACGGTTGATTTCATTGGAAAACCGAAAAAGTTATTTAATTTGTTAATTTTTTCATTCTCCGAACAAAGTCAACCGTTAACGTGTATAATTATGCAAAAAAATTGTCAATTCTGTGCAGTCAGTAACAAGTTTAGTACTGAGGAATTTTTCATTAAAACAGGGCTACTCCAGAATCCCCTTAAATTCATTTTCGACTGCTTTGTAGCAAATTAATGAGCCGTACAGTATCTGTGGATGAATTTAAGATGACTTTAAATGTAAGGTTCGACTATGAACACCGGCGAAAGGTACAATTTTCACAACTGCGTCGGATAATAATTTGCACGTGCTTCACGTATCTGCGAAATTTTTCGATAAAGCAGCTTGATACACGCGACGTGCAAACATGAAAAGAAGAAGAAAATATTTGTTTACATTGCTCACGTCTCGTATTTTAACTGATTACGACGTCAATGAGTTGCTCTGATAACGCCGGGCGTATTCCCGCTCCACACGTCCGCCGATCCATCTGGTCGCGTTGGCCTCCCGATTCGCACTCGTTATTCTTCTTCCTTCCTCTGTTTACTCGTCGTGGTATCTCCGCCGCGTACGGACGTTCAAGAGGCGAGAGAAAGAGAGAGAGAGAGAGAGACAGGCGATATCGTATTTTACTCCTTATTCCTCATATCTTATCCTTATATATCGCCGCGTTGCGGGGCCCTTTAAATTTTATATATTGATCCCTGCGGGGAAAGGAGAAGCGCGAAATAAAAAGAGGAGGAGGACGTTTTACCCCACGAGGACGACGAGAAGAACGACGGATGGGGTGGCCGGGAACGTTGCCGACTACACCTGGTTATTCCACGACCCTATAGAGATGTGTCCCCTGTGTTCAGAACAGCTGTCTCCCCATTTGCGCCCGCTCCCCGTGTATGGTAGGACGCGCGCCAAAAGGAAGTCCATTTGGCCCCGCCGTTCCTTCCCCCCCCCCTTGTCTCCTTTGTCTTCCCCCCTTTATCTCCGTCCTCGCGCAATCGATCGATTGCGCGCGATATGTATTATTTAAGAATAGGCGTCGATGTCTGCGTTTAAATAGCTTCCGCGATTTCCGACGGAGATGACGTGTTTCTACGAAAGCCTACATTCAGCAGAACGTTTATTTTTGCGATTGTCGGAAGTTTTCCTTACCCGAGATTGAATTGTTCATTGTTGAATGATTGAATTGTTTATTGTTCTCTTGGATCCGGAGGAATAATCCAATGTCAACGCATAAAATTTCCAACAGTTGTAAGATAAACGTTCTGCTGAACGCGCTCGTTATTGTTCTTCTTTCATTTTATGAGGAAAAAACGCGCGCACACGAAGGTTTTTCTTTTCAGGCGAGGCTCCTCCGCCAGGCGCTTATGATCCAAAATTTGATAATAAAGTGAGGGGACTCGTGATCGAAAAATCCGACAGATTCTTGGAAGCTAAGAGCGTGTGCAGCGCGGAATGTAACGCATCGGTGTCCGGGAAGAGCCTTGGAGTCATCTCGATCCCCTCCTTTCGCACGGTAAGAATTGTAACTGATTTGTACCGGGAATGCTCGGTATAAAAATTGCCATTTATTTATTTATCCATCCGTATATTTACGGAAAATTTACTAATCAACACATAGCATTTTGCAACGCGATCGTTCGCGTTATTTCCTTCTCGTTATTTAACATTTTACGTCACTGTACGCATTTCGAGTTGTGCAAAGTCAAACAATAGCATGGCACATTTTGCTATTGTAGCTCTCCACTAAAACAGATTTAATATGGCTCCTTTTTCGAGATTTTCGTATCGAAATAGTTATTCGATAATTCAATAATTCAAATTGAGTTTCTGTTCATTTTGTAGAAACTGCTCTTCTGACAGTTTATATCTACCTTCTGAATAAATCAGTATCTACATTAAAAAATACACTCATATATATATATATATATTTATGATTGTTTCTCCTAAGAGAAAGTTTATTTTGAATAAATATATAAGTTTGTAACAAAGCACTATGTTTAAAGAAAAACTAATTTTTTTAATCTATTCTAAATCTATTCCTTGCTCCTCTTCGACCCATTATATTGTATCATCATATTCATTTATAAATAACGTCCTGAGCAAATAAATATTCATCATAATTATTTCACATCTTTGAATTTAGAATCGATTAAATCACGTCGTTACGTTTCCAATTAAAAATATTAATTATTAACAAAGTTATTGTACAAAATGAAATGGAAGGCTATAATATCACCTTCTCCCCTATCAAATGATGCGAAGCAATGCGAAGCTTATGAGAACACGCGAGATTTTCGGAAATGTGGTCGTCGAATGTCGTCGAGATGCATCGTTACGAACTAAATCGAATATTAAATCACACTTGATCGTATTTTTACATACAGCCTCAGATGCCTCGGAAACGGTTGGGTGGGAAATTGACAGGAGTGGTTTCTTGTAAGGCCAAAGGCAAGTTCGAATCGACTGATTTGATTCGAAGTCAAAGCATGAAATACGAGTCCGCCCAGCACCTCGCGGACCTTCAAGTGGAATGTTCAAACAAGGATAAGACTATACAGGAGCAGGAGAAATATATCGAGGAAATGAAGGAAGATGTGATGAAATTGCTGCTCGAAGTAGAGGAGTTGAGCAAAAAGCAGATCGAGACGGAGGAGAAGCATACCAAGGATATAGAAACAATGGTTAATACATTTCTTTACTCTCTTTTGTCTAAATAGAAATTTCTAAGCGGAAGCTACTTCTGATATCGACCGAGCGTCGTCGCCAAGTTTCCCGTTGTATTTTTAATCCTTCTTTCCCCGACTTTTGCAGGCCGAGCTGCAACAAGAAGTACTGAATAATCGCGACAAGAAACACGAAGGAGAAATGCGGATACTTCGCTTGCAATTATTGGAAGTGTCCGAGGAGAGGGAGCGCGAATTCTCGGCGCGAAAGACAATCGAGTCGGAACTTCGAAATCGCGCGACCGAACTGTCGAAAAAAATAACCACACTGGAAGTTGGATTATGCGCCAAAAAGAAGCAGAAAAAATTGCGGGTGAGTTGAACTGTCTTCGCTCGAAAAGCGTGACGTAGATCACCGTGCTGGAATCACGTGTCTCTTTCTCTTTGCAACAGATCGCGGAACTGGAGATGCGCATCGCGGAACTTCTGAATACACTCGAGATGGAGCATGATCGCCATGACACCGAAATTGAATCATTGAGCGAGGAAAAACGCCAGCTCGATGTGTGTGTCATGGACTTAACGCAGGAGTGCTCTAATCTCGAGGCTAAATTGGAGAAGCGACAGAACGTTATCCTGCGACTTCAGAGTCAATTGTCCACTCTGCAGTGCGAATTAGACGAGCTTAAGGCCGAATACGAGAAGTTAGCTGACGAATCGATCAAGCGAATTTCCGATCTCACCGACAAACATGAGAAAGAAATTGAATCTCTGCGGGATAACTTCGCCAAAGAGAGAGAAGAATTGCTAATCTCGAACGAGACGCTCAAATCGTACGTGAAAGAGAAGGTGCACGAAGTAGAAGAGACAAATGCTTTCCTTACGGAAGAATTGGAGGACGTTCAGAGACTTTACAAAGATGTGCGTATAGTCCACGTGTATTTTACGCGTTCATTACTATGAACGTCTTGTTCAATCATGCGATTATTCACGAAATCTTTTTTTATTCACGCTTCAGGTGTCTCAGCGTTTGTACGAGGCTCAGAAAGAGCTGGAGCTCTCGAACAGTAAGCATGCTCTTATGGTGGAGAAATATAAGAAAGATTTGGATGACATGAGGAATCAGCATGCCGAAGAGAAATCCAAACTGGAGCAATTATTGGAAGATACCAAAGAAGAGTACTTGAAGGAACTGGAAAATGTACGTGGTGATCCAAGATCACTCATCGTTACTTCAATAATAGCGAACATTTTTGACGATAATATATTTAAAGACTCTCAAGAAATGCAATCATGAAAGAAAAAAAAAAGGATAGCTCTCTAAGAGCCAAACGTTGATTATTATTTGCGATAAACATTTAATAATGTAGCAACATATTTAAAATTAAAAACATATGTTTCGGTTATATCGTTTCGACCTTATTCGCGTGATTGATATCAATTTAAATACAAAAGATTAAAATAGTAAAACTAAACGTACAAATATAAAAATATGTCGTTAAATTAATATTAATGTGATGTTATGGTCGATCAATAATCTTTCAGTCTTGACGGTCTTGCCTATTGCTTAGCGGACAATTATGACGGTCCAACCTCACTTTTCTGACTTTCACGATTATTTTTAACGCGTTCGTTAAACGCACATCGCTTTACGCAGGTTTCAATGGCGCGGGATAAGGAGTTGGACTATTTGAAGCAAGCATCCGAGAGAAAGATGAAGGAGGAGAAAAAACGGATGACGGAACATGCCCAGAAAATGATCGATAACGCGAAGGTCGTTACGAGGGAAACTTTAGCGGCGTGTCGTGCCGAGAGCGAAGAACGGGTGAAAAGAGCAATCGTTGAATGCGACGCGAAAGTAAGCGGGTCACACGTGCGTAAAATGCCAAACATCACTGACTGATTGCTCGTTTTCCTCTAACACTTGCGTGAAAACACATCTGGGGGAATCTTGCGGGAAACGGAGTGCTGCGCCCTTCTTCCTCCTCAGTAGACGTTGCCACTTTTTCGCTTTTCTCTGATTCGCTTTCTGTGATGTTTGAGAACATTTCTCGCTTTCCGCTATCACGGTTCAAGGTGTTCCTGCGGCATACTAAAGTGGGGAGGGGTTTTAGGTCAACGCCATGATTAGGGAGGCGCGAAACACCGTGGAGGAGGAGATGAGACTTGCTGCCGAAAGATACAAAGCGTGTCTGGCCCGTATGGAAACGGAGCGTACTGCATTAGATGAGAAACTTTCGCAGAGGGACGCCGAAATCACCAAGCTCTCCGCGACGCTCGAGGAGCTGAGATCGTCCGCGGAAACTCAGGTGACGGTCGTGACGTCAGAATTGATGGCACCACATGTAACGCGATGTTGTGACACGATGAATTTGTGACTTTCAGGAGAGCTTTAGTCAAAGTTTGCAGGCCGAGTTAGATAAAGCGGAAGCCGAATTAGCGGAGAAGAAGGAGGAATTGAGAGCTCTGAAAGATCACATCAGGACGGAAGCGGCCGAAATGGTCTCCAGAAGGAAGAGGTCGGTATCGGCGATTGACTTTTCGTCCGTTTCGTCTTATCGGGCGATCATCCATGATGGAATACTTGGAAATGTTTAGGTTTGAGGTGATAATGGCCGAAAATCAGGCGTCCGTCGTCGCACTCACCAATCGCCTGGCGCAGAGCAACGCTGAAGTGGAGAGACTGCAACATGAACTGGAACGCGGTGAAGACTGTATACGCGAGCACAAGGATCTACTTAGTACGATGCGCAATAACTCGCAATTGGTGAACGAACAAGTGCACGTGTTCATGGAGGAGCTGGACGCGCAGAGGGGAATGGTAGACCAGCTAGAGGCCGGCAGTCTCTCCGAATTCGAGGCGATCAAACCCATCTTCGAGGTGAAAATCGAAAATCTGAAACGCGTAGCAGCGGAGGAAATTGCGCGACTTCAGAACGATTGCGAGAAGAAGTCGCTTCAAAACGACGAGGTAATTTTCTACGCTCGCGTTCAGTTCGGGAATTGCACTCCGTGATTTGCGAAAATATTAAGAGTTCCTTATTATTTTTTTTTTTCTAAAAACGAATTTACGATAAGCCTGTTATATTTTAATTGCAGATGAAAAAACAACTCGGCGAAATGGCTAATAATCTTAATCAGGCGCAAGGACTGCTGCTCACATTGGAGGAGCGAAATGATGCGCAAGCGGTCAACGTTTCACGATTGGAGCTGACGAATAGCAAGCTCAAGGAGCAATTAAGGAGCCAAGAAAAAACGCTAGAAGAAAATAACCAATTACTTCAAGTTCGAGCAACGCAGTGTAAGAACTCCATAGATGAGGTATGTGTGCTTAAATGTAACATCGAAAAGATAAGTCAGAGTGTGAATCTACTAACACAATGTGTATCTATTAACCATATACGGAATATTTATAGATGAATTCTCGTGTACGAGAGCTTTCTAAGAAAGTCGAGCTGCTCGAAAATGATAAGAAATATGCGGAAGTATGTACAATTTCTGACAAAATTATATATACTGTAATAATGGTAATAAAATTCGAATTTGTCTATCAGTATTAACGATTTTTTTTTTTTAATATCTGTATTAAATATCAACACTCATAACGATTAAACTTCGGGCATGAACAGTGTTTAGAAATAAAATATCTCGTTACAGAAAGTCGCCCTGTTATTAAAGGAGGAGCAAAGTAAGTGGGAAACTTTGGAGAATGCGCTTAAGCAACAACTCCAGGAGGAGAGGGCGCGACGAGAAGAGGCTGAAGAGTGCGTTTTGATTAGCACAAAAAACGATTCTTGATTATAATTTGAGAAAGAAAAAAATGTGTATTATTTTCTTTACAGGGAAGCCAAGAAAATCGCAGAACTCAGCAGCCGCCTCAAAAGGGATTTCGAGGAAATCAGCGGAAAGTATGCAGATATGATCGGCCATCAGAACCCTAAGCAAAGAATCAAGCATGTAGCTCAGCTAAAAGATAAGATCTACCAATTGGAACAGGTGCGTTGGCTCGTCGTTCTGCTTTTTGCTGTTTCATTATATTATGTGTGGGACATTTTAATGACATTACGTCTGTGTTACTATTAAGAACAAACAAAAACGCTACGCGTACGCGATATTGTTTGCAAGCACGAGTACCATGCAAATTATTGTTCGACACGAACGATTGTCAAATATCATGCCGATCATTATTCAGTTTCAACGGGAACTACCTGTTGATGTACTGTTTAATTACCATATTCTATATAATATATGTAAAGAAATAATATATGTATATAGTAATAATCAGTTACATATTATTTCTTCGAGTACTTATTAGTTTTGTTGAAAGAAATAAATGTTTTTGCCTCGAAGCATATCCTACATTGTTTTTATTTGTCCAAACGCAGCACATGATACTGAACCATGTTACAAACGTTACAACGTTTGTAAATAACTGCATGTTACGTGATATTGTTCGTGCTTTCGCATCTGTATCCACCGTCGGAATTTCTGATTGAAACGCTAATGATTTCTTTTTAGGAATTGTCCACCAAGATCCGATTAGTTGAACAGCAACAAAAGACCATAGAAAAATTAAAAGCGGAGGAAAAGCGATCTCATTGGAAAGGCAAGGAGAACATCGGGATACATTCAACCCCCATTTCTTCGCCGCATAAGACACTGACGACGCCGTTAAGGAGTCGGAACGATTAATCTTAACTAGTATTTAAGATTTATCGCTAAGCAACAGAATTAAGATTAATTGATCTAACTTCTTACGGTGTCAACCTAGGCTACAAGTATTCGATTCAATGCGTGCGCGAATAATATGCCGAGGAAAACCCGGGAGAACATTCGTCGGACGGTTTAATATTAATGCTATTCATATATCGTTGAAAAATAAGAAAAAGGGAATTATATGACGTCGGAATATGTATATTTTTTTTTATAAGAGTTATAAATATTGTTAATACCTACTGTTAATTTTTCGCCATTATGTGTTTCAAACTTAGATTAAATTGACCATAATTCGTTTCTGCCGCGGCACGTTCTTAGGATTATGCAAAAACGTATATTTAAAGGATTTTATTATATTACGATATACATATATATAGCATTCTTTTTAGAAATATTGTACGAAGTATTAATAAAAGAATGTGCTACGACGCACTTTGCATATCACAGCACTGTCTTTCGAGAAAAGTCCTACCCAGAGTCAATGTTGATCCGATAAAAAATTCTCTCACGAGGGAGGCATGGTCAGCTCCGAGTGTACCGAAGACCGTCGGAAACACACCAAAGTACATAAGATTAAATTATTCCAACGAGACGCCGAATAAATTCTTCCTCAACTCGCCGGTCCGTTCGAACTGTAGAAGCGAATAATTTCTACAAAGCCGGATCTCGAAAGCGCGCGCGCGCGCGCGTGTGTGTGTGTGTGTGTGTAATAGCAAGTATATTAATTACACATGTATCAGTGACATCGTTTCGAAAGAGATTACAACCGGACCAGTTGGAATTATCGACGACTCATTCATGTGATTAGATTTTATTATGCTCGGCCATGCGCTGGGATTCGCAGCATAACCCATATTATACATTCTATCCGTGGCGGGCTCTTGACACCGGTAATCACAGTGCTCCGTGGGTATATCACCTCTTTGAACTTCCTCCCTAAGGTCAATAGGCACATGAATTTTAAACATCGTCGACAACCACCACGATCTAATTAGTTTCCGTCTTATCAACATCCCGTCTATTTATCATTAATAACGGCCGCCCTCTCGCAGTAAAACGGCGTTTCCGCGGTCCTCGCGATGTGCAGACCGAACTTAAATAGCTCGATCCTTGTGACAAAACCCGGCGCGCGGAACGTAATTTGCGGTCGAGTCGGAAACTTTCGCCGAGCGAATTCGCCGCGTTATCGCGTATAATTTTGGATTTTATGCTTTGTGTGATCCCGTCACGCCGGATTAGCGCTCCGACGTGCTCGACATATTGAGAAGAATTTAAATGAACATAATAACACGATCTTAATTTTCAAATGCAAAGCATACCTAACGACCTGCATTTATTAACCCCTTTATGTCCGCGCAGCTGATTTTTATGAATTTGGATACCTCGGTAACGATCTCTCCCCTCCGCTCCCCCCTCGGCCGAGAGAGATCAAGGAGCGAATCTGATTAATGCTAATAGCGATGTCGCTTGTATATCAGAGCCGCGTTAATAACTGTTTTCTACATTTCGTCATTGTAGTTAGTGGAACGAATGGGGGCGAATGAAACCAAATTGCTGAGCACGATTTTTAAATACGATCTCTCCGACTCCGACATGCAATCTCACTTAAGCGCGTAAAGAAAATTTACACGCCATGTTTGCCTTTGTTAAAATAACAATCGATATTTTGATATCGACAACTTTTTCTTTAATTTTAGTCTCTTAATTTTTTGATATCTGACGGATTTTATATTACTGAAATAAAAGAAGGATAAAATGTCTCATAGAACACGTGAAATGGGAATTCTAAGGAAAATTATGAAAAGTGTGAGACGAGAGAATAATAAATCGTGAAAAGGAAACAAAATAAAAAGTACACGTCAAAATTTCGATTTTTACCAAATAATTCGAAGCAATGGATAAAATAGGGGACATGTATCATGCGCGGAATCCGAGACAGTTCGCGAGGAAACCTCGAGAAAGCGCTGGTATCCACATATCGGAAGCTTATGCGACGTTGCACGCTAATGCATTTTTAGATCGACAACACGCATTTGATCGAACTCGCGTTAACTTTGCGAATTCGTAATCGTCGAGCACAGTAAAGTTTAATATAAGCTATAATAAAGTTTTGTCACGTAGATGATCGAAAATATATTGATATCGGCGCTGTGAATATTTACACGCACATTGATTCTATGCGATATTTTTGCGAGCGAAGCTTACGGGAGAAGCTCCGCGTAAATACTCATCGCTTCGATATAAATTATAATTTGCACAGAATGCCCTGTAATTGTAATGTGCAATATTTTAATAGCGCGCATGCTGCTTGTAATCGGAGAATTGAAAGTTCTGGCACGAAAATGTTCAGGGGTCACAATAGTTTCCGAGGCGTTTCCGAGCAATCGAGCAATCCTTCGCTGATATTGCGTAGATTTCGTAATTACGGGCCTGTAATTAGCAAACACGCGTAGCGATCTGTCGTCCATTATTCACTTGCGCTCGGCTCGGCTCATACTGACGTTTAGAGCCCAGCTGATTTGCTTTCCGCTCACCTATAAAATAAGCACCACGCACGCTGTAGCAATTAGCTGAGATCAATTACGGATACTAATTATGGACCACGTCCGACTCTTTTCTAACAATAAGTCTTTAAGTTTCAAACGACCCAAAATAACGGGTTTCAGATACATCGAAGCGCGCAAACGACGAAGTATCTTTCCTTAAGTTTCAAACGATCCAAAATAACGGGTTTCAGATACATCGAAGCGCGCAAACGATGAAGTATCTTTCTCCCTGCATAATTTCACTTAGATTTCGAAGGATTTTTTTTATCTCTTCATTCGAGAATTAGTTATAAAAATATATCGACGTTCAAAACTCAGCGACGGACGTTGATCTTTCTTGATGTTGGCGCCAAGCAGGAATCGAAAATCGCAAAGTTGCCCGGGTAATCCGTTCGCGAACCCTTCTCCGTCCAGGATCCTCGAAGAAAGAGAGGAAGAAAGAAAGAAAGAAATCGATGGCGTTCGTCGAGTGAGGTCGCTTTCACAATTGACTCTATTTTGCGTCTCACATTCGAGCATGCGCGCGCGCTCGTTCGCGAAAGAAGGGCTCTCTCGGTTTATACATCGTCCTCGCCGAGCGACACGCACCCCTGCAGCGCGAAAGGGGCGAGGAGGTGAAGGAGCAGGTGCGGGGAAGGGGGAGAGGAAAAGGAGTAGCGGCGGAGTCGGGCTTCTCGATTGGTCGTCGCTGCAAGGATCTCGGCTGCAGAAAAATTACCGGTTATTGCTGCGTGTACGGTACACGCGCTTACGACGGTATGCAGGGCTGACCTTTAAGGGGAGGTCGGGGATTGACGTGGAGCGCGAGCCGCCGGAAGGGATTTGAGCGTGAGAGAGCTTTCCCCGTGCTACCGATAATTACCCCCCAATGGTCAGCAGCGGCGGGAAAGCGGGTCTCTCTCTCTCGCCGCCTTTGGACCTACCGGGTTCCTGCATTCCCGGTTCTCCGCATTAAGCCGAACGGATTAACGGATACGTCGAATCTCCTGCTGTCGTGTTACTTCCACCCTCCGCGTCGACAGCGCGACGTTGTATGTAAGCGAGCGCCGTGCGTCTATTCGCGCGTTCATTTCCACGACAGATCTAATTTGCCCGAGAGAGGAGGAGAGGGGCGAAGGGGAGAGGCGTCTCTGGTCGATTTCGATCCGGGTCTCGTCTCCTTTCAGGATCAACGATACCCGACCCCGGGCATCTTCTGCTATGGTCGCCTACGAGATTCCGGAGCATGACACGCCGAAGCGCTCGCCTTTCCCTCGATTGTACTTAAAATTCGGAGCCCCGGCGATGTCACCCGCGCGTCGGATCACTATTGAAACTGAATGTAAAATCGACCGATACTAAGATTAATTGAGGGGATTTGCATCCCCTTCGACGAAATACGGATATTTTTCTGCAAAGAACGATAAAATGGAGGAATTTCTGCCTAGAAAAATGTTCCTATGTTCCTATGTTTCTTACGCTTATTAAATTCGCTATTGACTTTAGCATCCCCTTCATAATCGAAAGTATAATAATAAGTACAGGACTTAATGTATACTTGAAATGTTCACAACAGCAAGGTCACAATCAAATGCTCCCTTGGATCCACGGCAACATCCTACTTATCCCCTCGCTGTTTATTTTCCGCTGTTTACATTAGTAACCGATCCTTTTATCGCCGATGGCCTTTTCTTCGCTGTTCAATTATCGCGTGAATCCGGCGCGAAGACTTATCCCGATGTTATTCCTCGAACTTTCTACCGCACTATCAACACCGCACATCACGGAAAACGATGGTTTGATGATCGCGATTGCAGCAAGTCTAACATTTGCTATCGCTCTGCATGCGGGGAAGGATCGAGCGAGCAGCGAATGCTGCGTGATTCCTGCTCCATATTAAGCACACAGTCCTGCGAATGCAAAGGAGATCCGAGTAATCCCGCACGTGTGACGCTGTAATTAAATATTTGTGCGACGCCATGAGGCGGAGAGGGAAGAAGAGGAGGAGGAGGAAAGAGAGGTAGCGGCGGTGGTGGAGAAGGAGGCTCCCGGCATAAGTTTGTGTGCCGTCTAATTAAAGAGGCAATTAACTTAATCGCATTGCGCTCGTTCGTTACGGACGCATCCGCCGAGATTCAAGCACTCTTCCCATGCCGTTCGGAAGTTGCGCGAATTTCGCATGGGATCACCGCGAGAAGTGGCGCGAAGCCCACGGATTTCTGTAGATATTAATAAATGTACCGCCGCGCACGCGGGTGGTATCGACCTAACCGAACTTGTGAGAAAGCGGGCCTGATTATATCGAACGTGCTCCTCAGTTATTTCCGCAACTATTGTGCCCCGAGCGTATCGATTATGCGGAACTGTACAACGTATAAGACTTCTTCTCGTTCCGTCTCTGCCTAATCTATCCTCTTCAATTAGACCCCTCCCGCCGTTGACGCTTGAAACCGCGAGAGAACAGATTTTATTACTTCATAAACGGACGGATAATAGAGGGAAACAACAACTCTCGGGAACTGATCATACTCGTCACGCGCCACGTTTCGTACATTTTTCCGTGAAAATCGCTGGAGTGCGTTGAAGGTGTGCAAATCGTCCGTATTCGACTCGAATCGGTGAACTAACCGAATAAATTTCAAACGGAAACCTATGTAAATAAAGTAACTCGCGAACAGTGCAGCTCGAGCCCGACTGTATAACGTCCATTGTCACTGTTTATCATTGTTACCGTCGCTATTTGTCGGCGTTACGTATAGCTGGATTCGTTAAGTGTGTTTTTGGCCGCATTCCCAATGCGGATTTTTACATTTCGATCTTGCGAATTAGCATCCAAGCGATACCGAAACGACGGAATATCGGCGACGCGCACGCCCGTTTCATAACAGGCAATCAAAAAGCAGGATATGTCCACATCGGAGATTAACGGTAAAACACGGACGGTGTTCTGTAAATTTGTATTTTGCGGAATACGCGCTTCCTCCGGCGAGCCCCCTGAATCTTTTCGTCCGCCGACACGTGATATCGGACGTGAATCGCGCGTGAAACGTCGAATTCAACCTCGGCGATTTTCAGGTCAGATTAATTGTACGTTGAATCGCAATCATTTCCGTTGTATTCCAAAAATCAGTCATATTTAATACCAACGTTCTTCCCGCACGCGTTGTCTCGTGCCTGCGATGTTTAATACCGGTAATTATTTTCCTCGCATTAACCCAGCTGTTTCCGAATCGTCGGCTTTATTAATATTAACCGTTTCCGTAACGCTATTCCAAAATCGATAGTGATACATCGATAGCCGATTTCCGAGATCATTTACATCCCGCTGAATCCGATACGAAAATTCGACTTGGAAAACAGACAGAGATAATGGATATCTTTGTAATAAACGCATTATTTCAACACGACACGTGATCATATCGATCGCCCCGTGCGCGCAAGACAGAAGGAGAGAGAAAGAAAGGAAGACGGTCGTTGCGAAAACGTGGAGACGGAAAACCCGAAACCGTCGAAATTCGATGCTTCGACGTGCGAACTATCGCAGCGCAGAGGTGAAGGTTGCGCACGAGCACGTAACGCAAAAACGAAAAGAAAGAGATGGTACGGCGGGGATCGTACGAGGAGAAAATCAAAACGTATTAAGGAGGCGTAGAGGCAACGAATGAGTTTCGAGAGAGAAAGAGAGAGAGAGAGAGAAAGGACGAGAAGGAGACCCTCGGAATCGCGGGCGGCTTCGTGACCGCGCGACTTGAATCGTGACTCATTCGTGACCGGGATTGGGATCTGACCTCGTCGTGGTCGTCGTACACGGTCTAACCATTACGTTAAACTCCGAACAGTAGCCGAAAAGAAACGTTAAGAAGAGAGAAAAGATCCGTGGTCGCGCCACTTAGCCGCTCGAAATTACCGCGGGTGATCCCCGCCCCTCTCTCTGGCCCGTCTCACCAAACCGTTTCCATGCTATAATACTGAAAATTATTCTCTCGCCCTCCTCCCCTCTTTCTGTTTCTCTCTCTCTCTCTCTCTGTCGGACGGACAGAGTCGAAGTGTATTTGTAGAGCAAAAAATGGCTATGCACGATCAGCACGCGCTCGCTCGCTCGCTCTTGCTCGATGCCCGATTACACTACTTCGCCGAGCTCCTAAATCGGGCTCGCGAATTTTCTTAATAATTCTCGCCGCGCACGACACGCGACATCGCGGACGGGAAATGGGAGCGACCGCGGCGCTAATTGGGGCAGCACGAAAGTCGGATAGCGCGTACCTAGCTTTTTCCTTTTTACCCCATTATTATCGAGGAGTTACACGAAAATTATGCGCCACCAGGAAAATATCGGGTCGTTACAAATGAAGGATATAGCACGAAGAGAGGGAGGGGGAGTAGCTGAGTCGTTGTATTTTTATTTTGTCTTCTCTCGCTTTCTGTTCCTTTTTCGGTAGTACCTCGGCCCTCAGGCTGTACAGGGCGTTTCAGGAATCTCAATGTTAAACGCCACGGAGGAATGACTATAAGTATGGGCGAATATGCATATTTCTAAAATTCGTAAAGGACTACATTCTGAAAAGTCACAATCCCGAAACTGAATACCGGGATAACCTCCCGAAATAATGAAAACGTGCGATTATTCTGAAAAGTCGCATCCCCGAACGCTGGATATCGGGACAACCTTTTGAATTCTTGGAATCATTTCACAATTATAACTTTATTTTCATCCGATATTTCGGAAGATTGTCCGGTATTCAATTGTATAGGGATTATAACTTTTCGGAATAATTGAATGCTTTCAGTATTTCGAGAAATTGTCTCAATATTCAGTTCTCGGGATTATGATTTTTCGAGATGTTGTCTCTCTTTTCAAATCTCAGAAATTTGATTTTTCGAAAATAATGCATGTCCACCAAATGTCGAAGATTTTTGTTGAAATCAAGATCAAAGAGATTGGAGCGATTATTATCCAATGTCAATTAATCTTCGATTTTCAAATGTCAACACGATTGAAATGACAGATCGGGGAATTGGAGTGATTATTAAGTTGTCTTTACCGAAGAAAAGAATCAATATCGATCTCTTTCTTCCTCTTTTCTTCCTCTATTTTCTGCATAAGTTTAATGTGTTATGTATCGTGTAAGGAAGCAAATAACAGAACGTAATTACGATCCTCAGAAGTCTATGTACGGGGTTAACAGGGTCAGCATTCCGAAATTCGTGGATTTGCGGAAACGCTGGGGAAAAAGGAATCGCGTGCAGAAATGCGGTTGGGGTAGTGATACGTCACCTAGATCGTGGTTCCAATCCAAAATAGACCGTACAACAGGCGTGTAACATTAATTTGCAAGTAGATTAAATGCATTTTCGTGCCGACGACGTACGAAGGCACTCTCCCGGTGCTTTCTCATATTTCCAGCCGAGGCCGTTCGCCGGCCATTATTAATCGGACGATATTACGAGCGCGCGCGCGAGCTATATCGGCCGCTCTCGTATTCCAGATTTAATATTTCATCCCGCGGGTCTTTAAACCGCTCCGATTGGAAAGCGTTGTATCGTTCTCGGTGTATCCTCTTCCCCTCGCTCCCTATCCACTGGATGTATAATTTTCTCGAATCTATCTTTGTAATTCGGGTTAATCCGCGGTCGCGACCCGCGCACGTTCGCATGATTAAGTAGTTAATTCGCTGCCGCCCGCGGAATCGAATCGGCGCGAATGCAGTTTTTAAGCACTCCGGGAAGATAAATCTCGCGTATCCTGATGAGGATACGCTCTCGCGATGCAAACAAGGTTAGTTGGCGAGAAATCAACGGGGTTCCTTTATGCGCGTCGTCGTGTAGCGATGATACTTACGGGAAAGTCTAAGATGATGCATTGCGAGCTCAACTGCGGAGCGTAAAAGCGCTCGCGCGATTTATGTAAGACGAATTTCAACGAACAAGAGGGTATCGATTTCTTCCTTTTATTCTGTATTTACTTCACCGCGCATTATCGCCCGATAATTTATCACCGATGTTCGTAGAATTTCCCGTAGAAATATAACTTACAAACAACAATATGTGTAACTTTTATCATATTTGCGGGAGGTATGCGCACGAGAGATTATAAATCGCGACTGAATACTCCCCCCGAACATTTCCCGATAGGCGTTAATTTCAAAAATCACGGTTGTCCCGACCTCTAACACAATAAAGTTTTATTTGAACGGAAACGAACGCCTCCATACGGATTAACTGCGCGTGTGTTTATTACGATTATTCACATGTAACAAAATTATTCGCCGAACGCGGCGGCTAAATAATCACGAGTTATCGCGTTGCTAAATATTTAAAAACAATGATATTCAGCGATTCGTTGCGCAATGTACACGCGCTGTGAATCTCGCATTAACATGATCGTAGGCAAGGTCGATTTTGCATTGTCGAGGAGCCGACCACAATCGCCCACCGCAGCGCATCGAAGTGATGGATTTAGAAGCGTGTGGTGTAACGATCCTCGCAGAACTTACGTCATGTGCCTTACTTTTTTGCAGCCTACTTTGCAAGTGATTTAAAGATGAAAGAGAGAGAGAGAGAGAGAGAGAGAGAAAGAGAGGAAAAGTGAGAGAAATAGGGAAGGAGAGAACAAAAAATGCCGAAGATGATTTTTTAATTTTGGTCGGACAAAGTTCGAGGACTTAACTATTTTTTTCAAATGTATCTCGCGAAAGAGGTCTCAACTGAGAAATCTATTATCTCATCGGACACCGAATCTTAAACCGCGCTTAATCCACTATCTATATTTACAGCGGCTGGAGACGAGAGAGGAAGAGAAAGAGATGGACGGAGAGGAAGAGAGAAGTAGGGAATCGTTACTGCGCCAGTTGACATCGTGTTTACAGATTGACGGACAAGATTTAATTGATTCGCCAGTAATTTAATTTTCCGTGTGCTACGGGAAAGGAAGTTGCGGCGTTAAGGGGCTAAAGTCGTCTCGGAACTTTCGTATCGACTCGCCGCGGCGCGCGGATCTCCTTTGCGAATTAACATTTAAGCCTGCGTAAAATGCAAATAGTCGTGTTTCAGGTTCTATTCTCTCTCTCTCTCGCCATCCTGTAGTAGAGACTAGCAAATGCAGCACTTGTTATACCTATCACGTTTTCGGAATTTGGTCGCACGACGCAGACAACGGACGCGATACCGGCGCCCGAGTATGTGTGTGTGTGTGAGAGAGAGAGAAAGAGACTTTAGTAAACATCTCGCGAGACGTGATTTTCAAGGTTCGTTAAGTCCGCCATAGATAAAGAGGAACTCGCCGGGTGGGTGGCGAGAAACGAGCGTGTTGTAGCCACGGTCCAGAAAGAAGGACGACGGTATAAGAGGTACGAGGGAGAGAACGAGGCGCGGAGATGGTCCATACTTCGCAAGAGAGAGTCGTATGAGACAAGGAAAGCGGGAAGAGAAAGAGAAATACGGTCAGGAGGGAGAGAAAGAGACGAAAGAACGGGAAAAAGACAGGGACGGCATGCCGGAGAGAAATAAGCGGAATGAGTTCATCTCCGCTAATGCAACCAGCTAAGTTAACTCGCACATCCTTCTTAACGCGCGTAACCTCGCGATTATGCGGCGCGTGTACCAATGAGGGAACGCGCGCGAATACGAGCGATCGTGGTTCCGCCCGACCACGTAGACGTGTCGAAGCTGACCATTACGAATGTGGTAGCACGACGTATCTTACGATTCGTGATGCCAGATGGATCCCACGCTTATTTGCGCGACCGTTTCGGGATCAACACGGGCGTCGCGCCGAAAGTTCTCCCGGAATCCCCCTCCGATTTTCCCAAATTTTCTTACATCCGTGTCGTCACAAATCCACGTTTTCTCAGAAATGAAACGTTTCACCGGGGAATTGGTTAAAAGATACGAATGATAAAAAACAAGTTCTTTCATAAGCGCGTGTTCTTTCTTTTGCTGTTATAAGGGAATGCACGCCGGATGAAACGGACCAAGCACCGATCGCGAGACTAGTAGCGGAAAAAGAAATGAAAATATGTGTAAATTGGTGATCGAGTGGAAATATTCATGACGCAAGTTATAACGTGAGAAAAATGAAGATACAGATCATAACACGTAGACACACAAGAGAAAAAGAGAGAGAGAGAGAGAGACAGTACGCGCGTTTAGAAGAGATAAATCGGGAAATCCCGATTTGCAGTACGTTAAATCGCGTGAAATAACAATGAGGAGGCCATGCTGTTTCCGAGAAAGAGTTCAAGTATAATTAACCGTCGAGTGCTTCATTGATGAGGGTGGATTTACCGCGCGATTTACCCAGTAAAAATATAATACATCGGGAGGGGAGACTATATGCGACTCCCTTCTTGTTGCAGATTTATTTTTCCAATAACCGTTCACGTAATCGTTTTTATTGTCTAATACGTGGACGAATGAAGCGACGGAGAGCGTTGATGTTGCTCTTCTCTTCAGTGCTTGACGTGGTGATTGCGGAGTCCTTTATCCATTGAGGTTGACCTGACCTCATTACGACAGTTATAGCGGCCAATCTTTTTCGGTTTTGTCACACACAGAGAGACGTGGCCAGTCCTTTCAGCAGCCCGATTGCAGCGGCGGATAGTCGCGTTCGCCGCGACTCGTTGCATTTATTTTTGTAATTCGACTCTATAGTTGCGTGTTTGTACTTTGGTCCCGTGCCAACCTCGCGCGCTCACGTGTACATAAAATGTACAGAATTAACGAGTAGAAACGACATTGTAAGCGCTACGGTGCGGAGCTTCGATGCTAAAAGCACTCTATTTTCTGTCGGGCGGGCTCGCAGCTTCGGGAGGAATCGCTCGCGCATTTCTACGCGCCGTCGCGATCGAACATCTTTCAATCTCTCGGCACCGTCCCTCGCCGATTCCAAATTGGCAAGAGCGTGGGCGTGCGAGCGCGAACGCTCGTTTTCAACGCGATAGCCTCGCGATTATGCGTGGCACGACACGTGTACCGACCGACGAATACGTGAATACAAATGATCCGCGTCCCGCCAACACAGAACGCAGGTAAGGCTGTTGCTGAAACTATCTCTCGGTGGACGTCCGGAAGAAGACGCGCAATGTTGCGCAATCCGTACGAGAACGCTCGATGTAACAGCCACGACGTTAAATATAAACCGCGTAAAATGAATGAATATCACGTCCGAGCATCGAGCGGCGCTCCAATTTTTTTGTTACATCACGCTCGTCAGGTTTGCATTAAATCGCGCGTGACATAACTGTTTAGATAGCACCGATGCTAAATTTGCAAATGCAATTAGCGAAGTAACAATAAAGCGTGTAAAATCGATGCATCGCGTTCGCCCTTCTCGTCGGCGCAACATTAAGTGTACCCTCTGACTTAACTCTGTCCTCAAACTCGATAGCCACCGTGAGGATTCGACGTGTAATTGGAATTCGAGAACATGGAATGATCATAATAACATGCGCTGATAGAAAATTATAGTTATTTTAAGCGCCAAACATACTCTTCTTTTTATTTTAACTATAAAATTAGGCGAGAAAACTATTTTTTCAATAGAGAAAAAGATAATATTATGGCTTTCCTATTTATACTTTTTACAGTAATTTTTGTTGATAATATAATATTGTATCTTTTCTTCTAAGTGTTGCTACAGCATCAGTGATAATAATCTTACATGCATGTTGCTACTGCTATAAAATAAGTTTGATGTCGAATATAACTACAATTTTCTATCGGTGTGGGAATGATTGACATCCAATAGTTCCGGTATCGGATTTTCGATATTTTGTGATGCCGAAAACCGCCGGGAAAATTCACCGAGGCCAGAAAACGAGAGCTCTACGTGTGTATCCCGTACCTCATCGTTTTCAATCAAAGGCGAACTTCAAGTAAGGATGTAATTCTCGGCTTGCCGCGACTGACTTTCTCCAACATAATTCCCTTTTGATTGTATCAGAGATGGGGCTCTTCGTACGGCTTAATTGACGCCACTGTGTGCCAATGTGAACGACCTTCGGGAGATGTAGGCCGCCATGCCGGTGCCACGTGCAAATGCGAACGGACCTTTATGCGCGGCCATATGAAAGAGAGAGCACGGGACACACACCGATGCATCAACGAAGGCGAATATGTAATACCGTAGGCCCACGCGCTCGCGCGTTCCCCATTACGTCATCGAAATATTTTGGACGATACCGGAATATTGAGGCTCCTATCGGCCGGCCCCTTCCTGCAGTAAAGAAGAAAATCCACGCAGGAAACGCCGACGATAAAATCCCGCGTGATCGTAAAAAAACGTTCGGGCGCGCCTTGATTTTTAAGTCACGATTGCGTGATTTCCCCCTCTCCTCTGTTTCTTTATTTTTTTGAAAGAAATGCGCGAATTTATTTAAACCTGACTTAATATCGACATTTCGAATGCAAATGTTTGCTAATTTTCCCCGTCGTCGACTGTCTTTTTTAGAATAATACGTGTGTGCAGTTGCAGAACTTGTCGTCCATGCGACAGCACACTGTTATCGGGCAGATAAGAAGAAGAAACGCTCACTCGTAATCTAACACGTTGAAATGTTTATCAAATATTTATGTAACGTCGCAATCGTACAGATAGCGTTGCAATGTCGGGATTGAGTGTCTCGAAAGTGTATCGCGCTTTCCAACTTGAACTCATCTAATTTTGTTTCATTAATCAAGTATTTATCAAGTATTATTTTTTGTCGTATAAAATATAATTCTTTCGTGCATATATTCAATAAAATATCCTGTGAAAAGAGAGAGAAAGCAAGAGAGAATTAGTCGTACATTAACAGAAATGCATTTGCGGAATCTTTACGTCAACGTATATAATAATAGGTTTAACGAACTGCATACAACACAATAATACGAGTCTCTCGACCGTCCGGAAGAAATTTTATATTGTTAAATGACTCATACTGCAGTGAAAAGAGTCTCAATGCCGAGAGCACGGGGCATTGGCTAATACATTTTCGTTCGTTCGTGGGTCTAACAAGTTCCGCTACGAATGCGCCTTCTATCTACTTCGTGCTATTTTTAAACGTGTTTCGAGACTCTTTGAACCCCACAGAAGAAAGAGACGATACACTTCGCGCAGGGCGGGGTAAAGCGTCCGAGGACGCGGAGATACGCTCTTGGATACCCGGCTGTTTCCTAATTGTGTAATCTTTCTGGCGTCCAGTCTGGCAAAGCTTCTACAGGCTCTAATAGCTCTAATAGACGATCCAGGCTGCTCCTGCACCCGGGGATTCTATCCTATTTGCGTGCATATCTCTCGCGTACACAGCAAATCGCTTCGGTGATTACTAACGCGAGAACAGCGAGCACGATGTTAAACGAGTGTTACAAACAGCGAAAATTCCGTAAGTTATCGCATATTCAGGAGATTGTCTTCGAACGCGTGTTTGTAGGTCTCTCGGAGCAAGATTAAAATTCGCCGCTCTCTTTCAAAAGCCCTCGCGATCTCTCTCTCTCTCTTTCTCTTTCTCTCGTCGATAATATAAGTCGACGATTTATATCTATACTCATATTTTATAACGCGGCGTGTGCGTTATATTAGAATGTGCCACTTTGCTGCTCATGGAGATACACTGACAGAAAAAAGTGTTACGTTCAAGTAAATATTTGCTAAAGAATATTTGAGAGTAATTATTTTACTTGGATTAAATTAATGTTAAATGCAGCACTTTTCCTTTCAGTGTGCTATACTCAAATACAATAATATTTACTTAATCCGAGTAAAATATGCTTGAAATATTGCTCCAATACTCCTTAGCAAAATATTTACTTGAACGTAATACTGGCTTCTTTCGGTATACACGTAAGAAAAATCCATTAAACAAAGCTTGCAGCGCGAAAATTTGAATCTGAAATTCGGTCGTCGAGAATGCATAATGTTGAAGGAACCGCGAGACAAGTCTCGTTACGGAGGAACTCTAGAATTTCAAATGTTACTCCGAGTTTCGAATATAGCGAGCGGTCCTTATTTGCTCCCGTAGGATTTCTTTCCGGAAACCGACGTGACGATTTAAAATACGAGGCGTAACACACGAGAATCCGCGGCCGCCGGCGTCGATGTAAGACTCGACTGGAAAATTATAATGAATCCTTCTCTCCTCTCTCTCTCTCTCTCTCTCTTTCCTTCTTTTCCGTACGTGCGCGCGCGGTCGGCATGCTATAATAAAAATGCAGATTCCACGTGGCCCTTCGTACCTTTTCTTCTCGAAATTCGTGAGACCGCGCGCTTTGGGTCGCGCGCGGCATCCCCATATTTATTTCCCCTTATTATACGGAAGGTCGATCTCTCTTCTCATACACGACGCGGCGGTATAACGCGAAGGGCGCGTAGGGACGACTCGCACAGTCGTCCAATTTCCCGATAGAACAAACCGGTAACGGGTTCGATCTACGCGCGCGTGAGTAGAATTTGACCGACTTCTCGGGACGAAACTTCGACGGCCGAGCGAGTTCGCTCGTCCGCTCGCTCTCAAGCACGCACCGCCACGAAGCGGTAAACAACGGTCCGAATTAATTCCGACGCTTTTAAACGTCTCTCATATAAATCGGATAAAAGCAATTACGCCGGCGGAACTGCGAAATATCTCGTATCTTTACGAAGATTTGCTCGCGCACGGCAGCGCGAGCTGTTTGGTACAGTGTTGCTCACGAGTGGCAGCCGAGGGCTGCTGACGTTCCGTGCGCGGAGTTCGAGAAGCATGAGGGAGGCAGAGAGCCTCGAGGAAATCCTATAACGATTTCAACGCGGTCGTTAACTTGCAAAGTCATATCGGGACCGTGATATTTCGTAGGGAGGATTTATCTCGCTCATCGCGCCTCGCCGCCAAGGACTTCATTCCGCCGACACGTGAAACAGCCAACAGCACAAATTTTATAACTATACAGTGTTATATGATCGTCTTTTCCCCGTTAAAATATCGATTCTCCGGCACATGACGGAAGCAGTCCGTTGAAAAACTCTGAATCCGGATCTCCATAAATCAGTGCTCGTGAGAAAAATGCTTCTCGAGATACGAGCGAGGCTAATAACATTGAAATAAGAACACGGTATTCGCGCGGCGATCGCTCGAGATTACCCCGGGAGACAAAAGATGAAAATTATCGCGTTGCGAAATTCGACTCGCGCGCTACTCGTTCCCTCTCTCTCTCTCTCTCTTTCTTTCTCTCTCTCGAGACGAATGAGCGAGATACGAACAACGACGCGATCGTATCTCCGGAGCGCGTTAATAGCGTGCCTCTTCGCCGGGCATTGTTGAACGGCGCTGTACACGACTCAATTTCGCGAGGTATCTTACCCGCGCCGGAGTCCGATGCAATTTACAGCCCGAATTTGAATAATTCGATCGAAGTCGCCGGGCCACCACACCGCGCGCGGCGAGGCGCGCCGACGCGAGTAAAATCCTACCGCTAATTTATCGTTTATCATCTCCGCGGCGCCGTTAAAGCCGCCGTAGCGCGGCACTTAGCGAGGGAAAGTACTTAACGCTCGCGACTCGCCCCGAGCTGCCCCGAGAGACGATTTCGCGTCCCCCCGGGGGGTTTACGACAACTTCCGCCGCCGTCGCCGGGCCGACGAGTCACCCGATACACCCGCTATTAACGACGCTAAGCCCGCGAAAGCGTCCGTTTCATTAGCGACGCGAGATTGGCGGCGGTTTAGCCGCGCCAATCCGCGACACACGGGGCCGCCTCGGACGTGTCGCGACGTCCGCATTACGCATTACGGCGGACGAGTTTTTACCGGCGGCTTAAGAGCTCGCGATCGTACCTCGTCAACGTCTCGTCTGCGGGAAAAGATAACGATGCAGTGCCACGGACGCCTGGAGCGACGCCAAAACCGGACTTATCGCGGCTTATGCGAGGCAGGGGAGCCGCTCGCGCGCCTCTTCCGGAGCCCTCCTTCGATTTCTATTAAATGCCGTGCAGACCTCCTTGTTCGAGCAACCTGCGTGCAGGATGTTAGGTGTAAGGGTGCGCCGTTCACGGGGTTGCACCGTGCAAAGCTACGAGCCGTCCCCCCTCTCTCTCTCTCTTTCTCTTTCTCAGGGCTAGCTCTAGGCGAACCGGATCGCAAGAATGAGCTTGAACGTTGAGACTGGTCATGGTTACCTGGTGAATGGTCGTTGAAAAAACGAGCTGCAAGACGGCCGGTCGCGAGGAGGTAAGATCTCGACGTGTAAGCCCCCCTCGTTCCCCCGGTGGCGGAGGGCGAGGAGGAAATGCGCACGGAGCGGACGAGTCGCGCGGGTCACGCGTGTCCGGAATCTCGTAGACAATCTTTACATTTATTTCCGCGGCGGGTCATTACTCGTGGGACTCGCCCGGCGATCTCTCCCGAGGATCGTCGTCGTACGTGTTAGCGATTTACGAGGGCGCATGGCCGACGAGCGCGCACGGTCTTTCGAAATCAAGCAGAGAGCGTTTCGCCGCGACGATTTGCCGGGTGTAAGGGCGATCGCGAATTTCGCGAGGAGGAAGCCCGCGCGCGACGTGGCAATCGGGACGAGCGAGCGGACGTGATTATGTGATGACGTGTGATAACACGTGTGCCAGGCAGGTCAGCAAGGAATTCCGACAGCGCCAGGAGACTCGAGATTCTACAGATAAATGTGTATTGACATGTACAGGAGGGTGTATCTGAGCTTCATCGACGAACCCACAGATTCGCGATGAAAAGATTCCGCATCAAAAATTAATAAAAAATCTTACGCCCGTTTTTGCTATCATCGTTTAAATACAATCAACGATTATCTTAATGGAATCGACTAATTGCATTTAATACATTTTACACATCCCAAATAGTCCACCCAAATTTTGGTGTTAATTTAATAGGTGGTGAATATGTCGAAAAATAATACAAATATTATTTCAATAATTAACAGAAAATTAATACGTTAATCGACACTGAAGTATAAAATGTGTTATTTTAACACTTGCATATGTTGAATATCGAAACAACACAAAATGCTGAGATAACATAAACACAATATGTTAAATTAACACACGGATATGTTAAAAATTTCAACAAGAACCGATTTTAACGCAAGTGCAAAGTGTTTTTTACTATATCGAATTCAGACACGCACTTCGTGTTTCGTAAAAAGTTTGGAAAATTCCTATACGACAAAATGAGCACGTCGAACAAGTATTTGTGATGCGAACGTCATCGAGGTTAATGGGATCGGGAGAGTAATATACGAATTTTTCCGCCGCCGTGGAACGCGAGGTCATTCGTGTTGCCTGTATTCGAGGCGAATCGGGCAATTCGATAGCGCAATTATCGCGAAATCTCACCTCAAAGTTGCCGACGTTACATTTGCTAACATTGGCCCGGCGTAAAGTCAAATACACATTTGTGTCGCGCGAGTCGTCTCAGCCGCATCGGGCTGGCGAAATTAGGGATCATAAAGTTCTCGCGACGACGTAATATACATAAGTGGACGTATCGCGCAATAGCTTTCCCATGTTTATCGTGCATTCAGCTGCTCTACCATCCGGAAAAATATATCCCATCGGTAAACGCATCTGGATACGCGCCAAGCGTGTGCACGTGTGTAATATCATTTCTGGATCGATTTCCTGGCATCGAGTCGACGTTCGGGCCGAATCATTTTACGGACAGATTGCCGTTGTCTCTGGATATCCCCCGGACGTGTGATGCACGATTATAGGCGGGCGGTGACGACACGGGGACGACGAGAACGACGAAGAGGAGGCCGGCGAGGAGGCCGGTGACGGCGGAACGACATTACAAGGGAACGTCTCGCTTTACGATCGACATATCAAATAATACGGTGACACGCGCGACGAGCTCGCGCGACTTTAGCGAGTAATGGCTAAGCAAACGTCTATAGTGTGCCATCTCGTCGGAGAGAGCTGGTGCTCTCTCGAGAGGCGCGAACAGGGGGTATCTCCGTGGTCGTACGGCGAATTTTTAACAACCGTCCCCAGCAGTAACCGATCCGGCCGCGGGTAGTAACGGGAGCGCGCACTCGAGGACACGACGACGGAGGAACGCAGAAGGAGACGTTACGTCGTCGTTACGTCTCGGGGACGACGCGATCATGCCCGTTTAAGCGGCACGCCGCGACGTCCGCGTTATACGGTGCCCTATTCGACGGCGGGATATAAACGGACGAAGCTCACCCCGAAAGCGATTCTCAGAAGAGACCTAGGGCCGGGTAGTTCAGCTCGGCGATTAGTCAGCCCCTGCGCTACCACCCTTCTCCGCCTGCTCGGCGCGTACGTACGGTGCGTGTGTACACGAGTGGGTGTCCAGCGGTTCCCTCTCTTCTTTCGTGAGTCACTGACGGAAATTACGATCGATCGAAACACGTGCGAGCGAAGGAGAGGCCACGCCGTGCCGAGGAAAAGAGGGAGAACCTCCTCGTCAATTCTATCGTAAACGCGTTTAGGGCCCCGATGACAGTGGATGACGGAACGTCTCCGGTCGGAATTTATTCCCACCGCGTGTCCCGGCGCTGCTGATCTCGTTAGATCGCGCGGGACGATCGCGCGTCGATGGTCGTCGTATACGTGAACGGGGACAAAAATTCCCGTTGAAAATCTCCCCGGTCTCCGTGCCGTTCGGTCTGGCAGGCAACGTCGCCGTTGCGCGCGAGCTGTTGCGGCCCGCCGATGCGGGCTCGCTCGAGCTCGCTCGTTTGAAAGTTGCACCGGTGCACGATGCGAGAAACGCGCGGCGCGAGAGGGAGGCATTTCGAACACTAATGAGAAAGTTCGAACTGTGCTTTACCCGACCATGACGTCACCGTGGGGAAAGAGAGGCTATTTGTGCACTTAGCGCACGAGTATGGCAGTATCGAAAATTTCATTACTCCGTGGGAAAAGACCGTGTGCGGTCGTTGTTATTGTTATTTTGGCGTAATAGATTTGCTAACGATACGTATACGTTAAGAGCACCTTCGTACGTTCGGGATATCCCTCGGCTATTTTCGACCCTCCGTTAGTCACGATATCTATTAAATACCTAATGCTTGTCAATTTGTTCTTCAAAGTTTTTTATGCAGGGGAAAAGATATATGGAGTGGGACTGTAATGTGGAATTCGTATTTGCGCTAAAATCATTGCATGAAACTTTCGGTAGTTAACATCGTTAGAAACATTAGGTCCGCTTAGGACACTCGAGAGCGCTGGCGCTAAATCGACGCAACGTTTAGCCGTGTAAACGAATATTCTGTTTTACGAAAGTACGATGTAGCTGTGAAGTAAGATTTAACCATTTTTGTTTGTATGTATATTGTTAAATGTTAGTTCTTATGTGTCGGGTAGTATTAAAATGAAAATGTGAAGTGGTTAGTTAAATACGCTTAGTTCAAATTCATTAGATCGTGTAGTAAATGACTGTCGGTCGCCAATTAGGTCGAAAATTAGTGAATCTGTGAGATACATACTATTTATGGATGAAAAAATATTGCGGCTAGCGGAGAGTTAAGGAAAATCCTCGGTACTCTTCTGCGCTGCGTCCTAAATAACATAAAGAAATACGATCTTTCGCTGTCGACATCCCGATCCGACATACGGCTGCTCAACCGCGCGTTCGATGACGCGCGCTCGATGACAGCCGATGACGAAATGGCTCGGCCGTAATTTATTCCCGCCACGCGTGCCGCGGCCGCCGATCTCGTTAGGTCGCCGAGCCGGTCATCTCGGCGGTCCGTGCGACGTGCGCGGAGATAAAATACGTAACGAAATCTCGGCAGTTGTCTAAGAATTCGCCGGGATCCAATGAAAACCGAGCGCGGCCAAGAGAGAACGGACTCGGCAGAGGAGGGAGGAAAAGGAAAGCGGGCGGAATTGCGACCGATCGAAGGCGGGATGAATCCAATCGACGGGCGAGACTCCCGGCAAAGTTTTCCGGAGGAATCCTCATTTCGCTCTTATCGTAAACTCGCGTGGAAAGCTTCGTTGACAAGTGGGCGACGGAAGGTCCCGATCGGAATTTATTCTTACCACGTGTCCCGCTGTGCCACCCCCCGATCTTCTTAAATCCTCGCGACGACCGTGTCAAAGGTCCTCTATACACTTCACCCTCTCATTCTTCTTTATACCCTTCTAACACCTTCGGCAATCTGATGGAAGTTACCTTCGCTATTCTAACGAAATGAGGGAAGGTGACTCTGCTACTATTATAACTACGATCTATCAGCGAGCAAGGTCATTCGCCGTCGATGCGACGCGTATATCGGCGACGTCGAGGAAGTATCACCGTTCTTTTGCGAGCTGCATATTCTACGATTAAAAAGCCGATCGAACGGCATTTAAATTATCTATCAAGTTATCGTGACTAATTCATGAATAAGAAAATCTACGCGCTCAGTTTAACGTAAAAAGAATAATAACTCCCTCGTCGATTCGCGTCTTTTAACCAAATATCCGCGGAAATCTACGACTTTCAATCGCCGGCGTCTCACGAACCATTGATACCTTGATATCTCTATTTAAGAAACGTCTGTTCCAAGAGCGATTCCGCGAATAAAGATTCCGCGCATGAGGAGCTATGACATTCTACGTACAAAATGGAAAGCCGCTGTCGTCGTTGGCATTCCGAGGCGGTACGTCCCAATTCCGTTGGACGGGCGAAGGCGTAACGCGGCGTACCGTGACGTCGCGAAAGGAGTTATTTTACGTTCCACGATTCTCGCCGATGCCGCGGAATTTGGCGGCGAATTTTTCCGCGGCTCATCCGATGAGAATAATCACCGGTGGATGTTATTCTCGAGCGGTGAGAGAGAGAGAGAGAGAGAGAAGGAAAGATGAGGAAAGATCCCCCTCGTGCGAGCAGAGAGGCCTCTCGCGCTCTTCTCGTGCGCGTCGCGTCCTCCTCGTTTGAATCTTGTCTTCGCCGGAATGATGACAAAGCGTGGGGGCGGTTACTGAATATTTACGCGAGAGAGCTCGCGACCTACGATCGATAATTTCGTCGTGCGGTCGACGCGGCGATTCACCACCCTTAACTGCTCGCGCGGCGCCTGACGGACGCCGCGCACTCGTTCCGCGTGCGTTTTATTCCTTTCCTTCCCCCCTCCTCCTCGTTCTTCTTCTCTCATCCTCTTGCCGCTTTCTCTCCATTCGCCGCCGTCTCGTCGTTAAGCCGTACCGTAACGTCCGATTTGCGCGACATTCCCTCACTCCCATTAATTCCCTAATAATTAACCAATATCGCGCCGTTGTCGTCCTATGCGCCCGAATTAATGCCGGGAGTTGGTTAATAGTCTCGGGCAACTTGCCGCACAATAGGATGAGGTTTCATTACCACCGGCAACGGCAACTTTGCGCCACAATGGATAAAGATCCTAGTATCCTAGTAATACTCGAGAGAAAGCGATTAGTTAGCTCCACTCCCGCCCACGGTCTCGATACCGGCGAAATATTTCTCCCGCTCGGCGCGGATTAATTCTCCCGTTTCCAAGGCGTTTCGGAGCTGCGATTCTGAACGCCGATTTCTTTACATCGCGGCAGTTACCGGCGATACCGGACGCTCCGGAGCTAACAAAGTTGATAACGACTGGTTATTAGAGATAAAGCTACCTTCGGCTGATGTAACCTTGTTAATCTCACTTTGCAGCACTAACAGACTTCAGTATTTTGAGTTACAGCTCGCTCACGCGCCAAGCCGACGCGCGTTTGCCAACGAACTTTGAAGGCGTTCCAGCTCGCGTTCAGCGATTATCGCTGCGCAACAGTATTGTTGCGCGGTTCTTGCACGCCGCGCGTGTTCATCGCGAAACCGGGAAAAGCCGTCTCGCAGCAGCCGGAGCGATTATCCGCTCGCGCCAGAAGGAGAGCGAGAGAAGTTTTCGTAATCTCTAAAATCAATATCAGGCCAAGTGTCATACATAACAACGACGTTCACTGACTAACGAGATTTATTTCGATCAAGTTTTCCCGCCTCTCTCTCTCTCTCTCTTTGAGCGCGACTTCTCCGTGCTCGTCGACTCACATTGCCAAACTAAACATCACGTCCCTCCCTCAATTCACTCGACCTCCTCGTCCTCTCGCCGCCACCTCTCGCGCCCGTTCCCGATGACAGGAGTAATTACATTTTTATGTTGTTCCGACACGAGGCGGTACGTGACTGCAGCGGGATCAATTTGTCCCGTGGCCCCGGCGTGTTCGCAATGGCAAATGTTATTTGCTCGGAATAACGCCGGCGAGACGAAGAACGAGAAACTCAACAACGAAATGCGATTCCACGATTGCGAACGTGTGCAAGGATCCACTAGCGCGTTATCCCGTTCGTCCCAGCGTAATTATCGCTCACAGACAAGGCGACTTTCTTTAAGACAACATCGAGAAAACGGTAATAAGCAATCATTTATAGCATCTCTCAAGGTGTACACCAAGATTCTCCATTGATCTTCCAAGTTCGACGGAAAATTCGCAGGATTAACGTAGAACCAAAATTTCGACTCAGGTAAACGCGTTTAGTCGAAGGAAAGCATTCTGTGTAATCGTTATAATTTCCTGTTAATTACACCTCTTTGTTTCAAAACTCGTAAAAAATTCATCAACAGAACTTGTGCTCGTATACTCTCTCTCTCTCTATAACGCGTATTTCTACAGGCGTCTCGCGCGGTCTGTGTCTCGGAGGAGTCGCGCGAGTTCTTGAAAAAAAAGGGGTTAGGAGAAAGGAAAGAGATCGAAGAGAGAGGGTGGCCTTAAGGCAGACGACATGCAGCGGATTTCGCAAAGTTCGACCGGTGCGAGATGCGGACTCGCGCGCGCCATAATTATTGGACCCAAGTTTTACGAGCGTGAGCATCGTTGCTCGGGTTTTCGCAACGCGAACGCCCGGCGATTGCTTATTTCTACGGCGGCTCGCAGACCGCTCGATGCCGGTCGATCGGTCCTCTCTCGCGTAAAGTATACCCTGATTAATCGATCGCTGCCGTCGTAATCCCGACCGGCTTGTAAGTGGATCGTTTGTAATCCGAGGTGAGTCGAGAGAGCATCAGCGGAATGATTTAGTGTGCGAGAATCCCGGCGCGATCGGCAACTTAGAGAGAGGTCGATCGTCTCGCCTGAGACCAGCCGGAGTTATCGGCGATCTGGAAATCCGTTAATTCGTTCGACGGCGATTTAAATTTCCTCTCTCTCTCTCTCTCTCTCTCACTCACACATACACACACAATTAAGAGAACAGAGGTGCGATACGCGAGACGTTTATTAATAAGCGCGAGACGTTAAAAGAAAGCGCGACTGCTGATGAAGACAAACGACGTACCGTCGTTAATTACACTCGACTACCGGGCACCGGTAATTAGAATTAATACTTCTCGTATGGAATTAATAAAACTGCCGCGCGGGCGATGCATATTCGAAACATAATGTAGCGAACGTTATTACGTGGTCACGTTACATCATCTAAGTGACCTTAGTATCTGATTTGATTTGACACGAAGGCAGACTCGATTATAGATTCGCACGTGATTCCGCGATTTTCCACGTAACATCATTCGGTACACGTGATATCCTGGGATTGACGGGAAATGGATACGTGGAGTTTAATTTCATAAACATACAAACGCGATGTTCGATAGAACGGTAAATTTACTTCTGTTGCGCAACGCCGCAATTTTCATAACTTTTTCGTAGTTGCGGTTGTTGCCCTGTTGTTGTTGTTATTGTTGTTGTTATAGTTAGCCGTTGTATAATGGGAATTCATTGTTTCTTCCCCTGGCGCTATTCGGAAGTTCGCGCGTGTTATGAAGGTGCGTTTAGGTATTGGCCATGACAATTGATCAACATCGGCGAGATCTAATTGCACGTCGCCGGGCGGATATTGATCAACTAAATTGCCACGGGGATTACTCGCCGCTATATTTTCGACGATATGAAGCGATATGACTGAATGATACATTCAGCAGACAAATAAAGCTGAAATGAAAGGTCCGGGGAGCGAGTCGGAGTTTGCGATGGGAGTCGTGCCGCGTTGTCGGAATTTACCAGCTAGATTTCGAGCACACCCGGCAATTAATGACCGTGTTTGTTTCTCCGAAAAAAAGTTACCGAGAACCGTTGACCAACTCTCAGCAATTCATTCACTTACATCGGACAACAATAACTCGATATTAATCTATTATTATCCGAATGCTGCTTGCGCAGCGATACTGACAATCATACGCGAGAGAAGCCGTTTTTAACTGAACAAAAGAGTTTTGCATAACCCGCATACGTAATTACGCATAATTTTCTCGATGAGAAAATAAAAGTTTCATACACAAAGGGGAGTGTGCGATCCTTAGATATGCATCAATGCTTTCGTTCGAGTGACGAAGTTATCTCGTGTGTCTATAATGTGATTATAGACAACGGTAAACTTTATTAAAAAGGCTTTCCGCGTTTTAACTCAGTCTCGTTCGATAAAAGTCCGTGTTACTAATGGACAATATGACGCGTGAAAAAATGCAGGTTAACGCGAAACGAGAAAATAAAATTCTGTTTTACACATACGTGGATAGAGTGAAATACATTTCTTGTGTGTTATACATATTAAAACTGTGGAATAACCACACGCACAAAATTCCTATGAAAGATCATTCGGCGCCGTGTCGACTACCGCCGTAAACAACTCGCAACAACCAGTTATTTTTGAAACAAAAGAAGGCAATAAACTGCCGTCTGCTCACTCTGTTTGTGCACCGCGATTCCCCTGTGCGCGTATCTCTAATTGTCTGTATCGCACATTTTGCCAACATCAGTTACTTTACACGAATTAAATTATTTCACGGTTAAACGACGGCATTATGCATTCAGCAATAATATTAACCGTATTCAATTCCAAGTTATATAAAACTAAAAAAATCACGTTTGAAATAACATAATAAGAAAAATCGAGTGTAAAACGCGATAAAATTCAAACGTACAACCGAAGAACTCAAAATATTCGTCTTCAGCAAACTCGTCTGAAAGCGTCGATGCAAATTGCATGAAAAAATTTCCTGTGTCAAGCGAAACATAGAGGTATGCCTTGCGAAACAGATTACCAAAGCGCGCGCACGGTTAAGAATCGTAAAATTACCGCAAAGAGGCACTCGAAGGGGAGATCGAGCGGCGTTCGGATATATATCTCGCACTAGTCGATCGTTCGTTCGAACTACTTGGCGGCCGACGCAATTGTGACTTTGACGATAATTCCGCGCGAGCTAGCATCTCTTCTCTCTCTCTCTCTCTCTTTTTTATCACTCACAATAAATTTCGAGGGATCCACCGTGTGTATATACAGGGCAAAGTGCGCCGGGCTCCCACGAGACCTCCTCGGTGGTGCGATCACGCGTGACGTAACGAGCAATTTTATCGCTACGAGAGGGATTATGAGGCCGGCGTCTTCTCGCGAAGATTAGGCGGCGGCGGGTGGTGGGCAACGGGGTTGAGTCGGTGTTTCCGCGGGGGTGGCGGCGGTGCGATATAACTCGCGCATTTACGGGCCCCGTGGAGCGACGCCTCGAGTTATCCACGAAAGTCGAGTTAGCGCAACGGGCCCCTCCGCCCGTAGCTTGTTATCTTATTGTATTGTTAGCGCGGCGCGATGCGCCGCGTCTTGGAGCAGGTTTCTTCCCTCCGCCCCACCTCCTGCCTCCCCGCTTTCTCCTCCCTTCTGTGTTGCTCCTTTGTACGGACTCTCGTCCTGCTTCGTCATCGGTATTTCTCTGCCTCTCTCTCTCTCTCTCTCAATCTTTCCGCCACGGTTTCTCTCGCATCCGCGCGCACCCCGACCCTCTCATCCCGCGCCCTTCCACTTCAGCTCGTGCTCTTTTCACCGCGCTGTCGGCGAATCGCCGAACTCGCCTGTAAATCGTCCACGAAAGCGACCGTCGTGTGGAATCCCCCTCGTCGAAACCATGCGGAATTTTATCAGCGCGCAGCGCGTGTTCGGTCGCGGTAGCGACGATCGCGCGCGTGTAGCTTGTAAACCGCGGAATTTCTGTAAGGCAACGCGTATATCGTGCCGCGATTTACATAAACGCGTCATCTCCCTGCGGAGAGTCACCGTCGCTCTGCATTACAAATGTATTATTTATTAACCAATTATTCCGTCGCAAGCGCCGTCACAGGACGAGGTATGCGGCAAGTAATTTAGTTGCTAATACAAAGATAAAACAATAATAACTTTAAAAAGAAGATTTCTCCTCCGTGAGCGAAATCACCGTTTTTATGGAAGCCTTCGCGATTTGCGACGCCGAAAGAAAATGTCTCGTGCACGTGTATAGGTTCGTCGAAGGACTATGATTATTCGTCGAATGATCGTTACAAATGAGAGATCGCACTAATTGGAAATAATCGGGCGAAGGGTATATCAACGTGACTGTGCGCGATCGCGAAAAATCCGTAATCGTTTCGCCGAGATAAAGAGAAAGAAAGAGAGAGAGAGAGTAGGAGAGGAAGGGACGGTGGGGGACACAGTTTGGATTAGCGCGCAAAACTGGTTTCGGCCGGAGGCGACCTCCGCCGATTCGCGCACACTTTCTCATCCCGATAATTTGATATTTTCTCTTGCGTCTGTGTGCCTGCGCTCGGTGCGTAGCTGTGTTCGCAGCACTGGAGCAAAGTGTCAACGGTGTTACCGGACCGCTCCGTCGCACGCGGAGTGGAAGAGGGAAAGAATGCGTGTGCGTATACGTGTGCGTACGTGACGCGGAGAAAGAGCGAGCGAGCGAGCAAGCGAGAAAGAGAGAGAGGGAAAGAAAGTGCGCGTATATGCTGCAGGTGAGAGAGACGGGAACAAGCGTAGCGCCTGGTAGAACGAGAGAGGAGGCGAACCGTCTTCATTATGCTAATGCCGTGCAACTACAGCTGACCGTGGCCAAAAATAGATGTAGATATCGTGGGATGCTGAGTCGAACCCCCGAGGGGGTTTTTACGCTCTTCTTCTTCTCATTCGGTCACTCTTTTTTTCCTCTCTCTTTCTCCTTCCCTCTCACTCCGCTTGCTCGTGTCCTCTCCATTTCCCTTAGCGTTACGCTTGTTCTCCGATTCTAGACTACACCCCGACGCGACGTTGGAATGAAATGGTGCCGAGGGTGTAGATCGAATCGCTGTTTCCCTATTCGTGCTTTACACCGTCGAAAATCTCCCTCGCGCTCCTCTCCGGAGTCTCGTCTCTTTCTTCTCTCCCTCTCTCTCTCTCCTCCTCCTCCTCTCTCGCTCCTTGATCTCTCCGTGTTCTCTCGTTTTTTTGTGTGTATAGAAGATGCGCTCATTACCAGTACTATTCTCCGAGACGTTCCCGTGGAATATTTTATCCTCGTAACAAACGAAACACCGGGTGTCGCGATGGAGTTCGCTTAAAGGGGAGGGTAGGCGACGAATATCGACGCCGAAGGCATCTCGTTCGCGAATTATCATCCTTTTATGAGGTAACAAGCGCGGTTGTTGATACAGTTATAGTTGCCGGCAGTCTGTCAGTGCACTTGCACACTTATAAGCGCGCTTGTTATACGTCGGCGGTATTACGGCATACGGTGTCTTCGTCATATATTTGATAGCAAATTATAAGCTATATAGATGGACATTTCAACGCGGTCGTTACGCAGTCGCGACGGTATACTGCACGTAAAAGAAATCCACGGCGACGTTGGCGAAAGGCAAAAAACGAATGGATTCCTTCTTGTAATTCTCCTACAATATTCTTCTTTTCTTACGTTCTTCGCATACGTTCAGCACTGTTTAACCTGCACGTAACGTGGACGACGTTATCTCGAGCAGCGCGCATCGGCACATAATGAGTTACTAATACGCATCGCAAAACATTGTAATGTGTTGCATGCATGCATAAATAATGTAAGTCTTGTTTACACAAAATGGAAAACGTATGGGTTGACCGAAGGCGCTAATATGTATACTTTCGGTCGTTCGCGATGAGATAAAAATAAGCCGCATTCGTAATTTCCAACGTCTCTATTCGAAGATCGAGATACTTTTCGGTGCTCGTGACGATTGCAGTCTCCGCCGATATCACGGTGTTTTCCCGTCGGTACATTTCCGCTCGGTATTTCCCGCTGGTCACTCGCGGTGACGTTGATACGATAATTCGTTTATCACGGGATCGGGCGTCAATTCGCTTACTTAATTAGCTGACATTAGAAACGCACGATAATCAACGGTTGCTTTATAGTTACGGTCCTCATTCTTCCTCGGAGCAGCGAAAAACACATCACCAATTCTAACACGTGGCTTTACAATGGCCGATGCATTGCGAAATCAGTGGCCCTGTTTAACTTTCCGACGTAAACGACAGCATCGCGTTCCACGTGATGACGTGCGACGCGCAGAAATCGACGTGGCCACTTCTCCGTGAATAACGTGCGGAGAACATACAGATTTGCGAACAGCGTCTCGGATGTTTCGCGTGAAATTCGTATGATCGATCGAAAAAATAAATCGCGTTGGGCAAGAAAAATGTCACTCGCGCCCACGCGCAATAGTTCAAAGGTAAAAATTTTTGACCAAAATTCTGGATCTTAATTAAAATATCTTTTTTTTCATGTACAGAAAATGTCTTTAAAAAAGAAAAGTAACTATCTGCAAGTGATTCAATATTTGTCTCACTTTCTTTCAGTTAAATACAAAATAATTCAATTTTTCTATGAATAGCTTTTTTACGATTTTTTTGAGTGGGAAAAGAATGTACATAATTTTGAAAAGGATTCTATATCGTTTAATTGAATATTTTCATTTTTTAATTCCTTTCAAATCTCATATAGAGTCTCCAATAATGCACGTTACACGGCCAATTGTTTTGAAAAGGCGCAGAAAGACACAAAACGAATATAACAAATTTCGGTAATGCAAATGTTGACGATCGTTACATAATTTAATATAATTTCTTTCAGAAACTTTTTCAGAAAATCTTAAAACCTTTTCTGAAGTAGTGGCAAACACTTTTCCATGGTAAGATTACATTTATTTTAACCACACGTCCAGTTATTATCTACGAAAGCCGCGAAAGGATCACGAGCATCGACGCGCAACTTACTCGCGATTGTTCTCTCTCACACGCGTTCAAACATCGACACGTGTATATAATATCGAATAAACGATTATCGGCGACAAGAATATTACTCACAAAGCGCGGATATTTCGAGAGTATCGCGGTGGGAGCGCTCCGTATCTCTCGACAACGGTACCCGAGACGGAGCGACCGAGGGAGGGAGAGCGCAGCGGATGAAAAAGATGGCAGCCGACCGGCTGTAAAGAAGAAACGGAAAGAAAGAAGCGTAACGTAGCGAGTCAGCAGTTTTTGTTAAAAATTTATTCGGTTCAGCTTCATGAAAAATATCAGCCGGGTACCCCTCGTCTCTCGATGCTCCGTGTCACACCTCAACGGTGGCAGCGGCGACGGCTCTTGCCTCCCTCCGCCACTCCTCTCAATCGTCCGTGCCTGACGCTTTTTTCTCTTTCTCTTTCCTGTCTCACGTGCCGTACCCACCCTCCGCGTTCTATCTTCGTACCCTCTATATTTTCTCTTTCTCGCTTTTATGCGCCCGTACGTGCCTCGCCTCGCGCGCAGCGTGCGCGAACTCGCTATTCATTTTTCAGCGTTACGATGCCATCCGGCAGCGCTTGGCGCGCCGAACAATTTCGCACTCGCGATTATGCATCTCGGGACGGAAGGGGGTGGAGGATATTATTAATTGGCGACGTCGGAAGAGCGCATGCCGAGGCGTATCGAATAGCACGTTTCGTGTCGAATTATGCCGCGCGCAAAACGTCGGGGATAAATCACGAATTCGCGCAGACACGGCGACCTTCTGAGCGGCTCCCACCTGCGATTGTTAGTCGTCTGACCTTAATGCGCCCCGATCTGACCTCAAGTCTAAACTTACATATTTGTGTATATATTTGTGAGATTACAAATGTCAAGGACAGAGAATTATACTTTTATGTACCGTAAAATAAAAAAATTTTCAACTAGACTGATATTTTTAAAACGGATATTGTTAGATTATAATAAGAAAATTGTCGAATGCATCTGCTCATTTTTTGCATTTGTTCTTTGCGAAATAATGAAAACGTTACTTCTTATTAGAAAGTAAGTTACAATGAGGCAACATGCAACATTTCAGAGCAATCACAAGTAGAAGTCGCGCGGAAGGTCTCAGATTTCTCGTGAATCTCTTCCTCCGCGTAAATCTTATATAAGTTTTCCTTCAACGTTAAATGGAATACTTACCCAAGCGCGTGCAGATTGTCACGAGCCAAGGGGAACCGCAATCACCACGACTGAAACATCAACAAAGAAAATAAAAGAAGAAAAAGGGTAAGCTGGCGGACAAAACGGAAGGTGAATTTTCGTGCAGACGCGTACTTCCGCCTCGCCGTAGCCCGGTGTATGGGTTTTGAAAATGGAAAGTGCATTTATCTCAAAGGTAGACGTAGCGTCGGGCTTATCGGAGCCAGCGACGCAGGAATGGCGCGCTTCCGCTTCCGCCGCGGTATCGAAACTCACTCAAGAAAGACTTTCGAACCGGAGATACTCACGGCGTAACGCGAAAGCAAATCGACGTTCTTGCGATTGTAACGACGTGCGCCGAGATTAGAAATCCTATCCACAGCTGCATTACGCGCCTCATTTCCACCTCCCCGCGAGACGTCTCCTTAATTATCAAACGTTTCCATTTGCCGATTGGAAAAGCTGGCTAATTACCATAGTAGCGTACTATTCGTATAGAAATTTTTTCGCAATCAACGTTAAGTATCTTAGTAATTAAGTCTCGCGCTGGGATTCCAAAATAAATGATCGCTCTGAGCGGATTCACGTCTTTCACTTTCCAAGAAATAATGCACCTTTACCGCTTCGTTCTCTTTAAAGTGCAATCAATAATCACTGAAAAGCAGTCAACAGTAACTGGAGGTCATAGTTATAAGTATAGAACTGTAAATTAATAAAATTTTGTTGAAAAAGTCTATCAATAGCAGTGGCTGTTTCTATTAGGGAAATCTGATTACAGAAACAGTGAAAAAAGATATTGTTTATTTAACTTCTTTTTTATTATTATAATCATTCTCAAAATATCGTTAATGATTATATCTGAAACATCTTTATAATTATGTTTAATTGGTTTAATTTACATCGTATAACGTTATAAATTAAAATGGCTGCGGCGAAATAATCGAACTTTAATGGAGGAATTTGATTTTTCTATATAGTTTATTTATGCCATGTATTATTAACATAAAACGTCGTAGAAAAGAATAGTATTAACAAAAAATGTTTATTTTAATGTCTTCTATTTCTTTTCAAAGTTTGTCGGTCTAACTTTTTAACACCTTGTATATTTCCGCTGTGGAACGCATAATAGCAATAGTGAATCTTTCACAAAATTAGTGAAGTATAAGACAAAGAAGCAAAGTGGAAGTGTTTCCATTAAAAATGTGCGGGAACTCACTCATCATCGGTACAATACTATTTTACTGATTCAATCATATTTTCACTGATTCGACTTAAAAGAATTGCGTCGCCATAGAAACTCCGGTTCATAACGAATACACTTTCGCTCTCACTTTAACCAGAAAGTGAGAGAAAAAGAGAGAATCCATTGATATTTTAGTCGTAAAAAATCAACTCTGCATTGGTCGGGGAATCTGTTATTAAAATTAAGGTCACGATTTCCGCGGGATACTCCGTGTGAAAGTAATAATAGAACCGAATATATTCCGCGCGCGGCTCGCGTGCGCGCCGCCAAGTCAGAGGACAGATGTAAAAGCCGATACGCGAGTTGCCGTGTAAAAGAGGCACGGGTGATCCATCAGAGAATCAGCCCGCTTTCACTGCGCTTCAGATCGGTAGGACGAAAGGGCACTAGATCAAGATGGACCGTGGAGAACGGCGGCCGAGCCGATCTCTGTCGTGACATCGCGCCACGATAACCGTGAACATGGCGCACACGCGAGAGATACTAGACCAATGTATGCAAGAGGTACTAGTCCGAATGATACGCTGTGACCCTTCGTTATCGTACCCGAAGGATCTCTCTCTCTCTCTCTGTACTGTACAACGAGATACAGGATACCGCGGGCATCGACTTCGATGCACGCAGTACGTTTGCACCGGTCGCCGTTTAACGTCTCCATTTTTCCTATCTGTACTTTCAAGTCTCGGTGTTTTCAACTGGTGCAGCACATAAGGCTGCTTTAGAATTGTAAATTCCTCTCACCACTCCGAAGAAGTCGTTCCGCACGTTTTAACGTAGTCTGATTAATTTTAATTTTTCCAGGTTCCGCGTGTCTCTTTTTCTTTTCTTACCTCTACAGAAGATCGCGATCCGACAAAGGAAAGGACGCTCGGTTATTTCGTTTACGAGGCAAGTTATCTTCTCGAGTAAATAAATTCAGCGATTATCTAAAGAGTGGGAACGTATACTCGGGATTATTTGCTAAAACGAGAACCGTAATACAAATTAGCCAAGTCATTGCATAGAAAAGTAGCAACTTCGCTGGCACTCGACGTGTTAACACTTAAGTAGTTCCATGAATTTTCATGAGTTGAATATTCATGATGTCATTTATTTTATAATAATATGAATGATAAAAGCGGCACTATATCAAAGAAATTCTTGTAAATAAGTTGTAATGAACGTGAGAAAAAAGTGAAACGGACTGCTCAGTTGTGCAAAGATATTTAGTATATAACCGTGAAGGTTAGTTCGACACGCGCTTAATTATAAGCTTTAGAGTCAGAAACATCGTAGCATTAAAATGTGCAATCATTAATGAATTATAATAAGCTTCTCCGTTAAATAGAGTTAGGTAGATAAGACCGGTTCGACAATCCACGACGTACTGCATATTCGGCGCGTAATTTTTCACCGCGTTCATCCTTCATTTGCAAATTTTGCCCTGCGCTCGCCTCGTCATCCTCAAAACGAAGGATAATATTCGACGCTCCGCAACCCGAATTGTTTGCGACAGAAGCTTTTAATTACCGAGTCGGTCGGGCTTTGGAGATTTTCCAACGGATTTAAGCGTTCGTCGGATCAGAAAGTTTGAGAAGCACTGCGTTAAACCACACGTGGATGCCACAAGCGAGATTACGAGCGAGCACAGATATAACAGCGCGATGCGACGTTCTGTCGCATTTCGCATATCTCCCCTCTCCCAGCCCTCCTCGTTTCGCCACCCTCTCTCGTTCGACGCAGTTCGGAAACTCGCGCGGAAAAGTGCGGTTGTAGAGAATCGAGTCGTCCACTCGGATTTCGGAGTCAATAAGACGACTCACCGGAATTCGGCTGCGATGGGGACCGACAGAGAAGGATAGAGAGAAAGAGAGAGAGAGAGAGAGACAGGAGATCCGGATCCAGATGATCCGATTTCAGGCGCTCCCTCTCGCGATGCTACCTCGGACGTCATCATCTGCGATCAGCGTATAGCGCAACGCCGGTCGCACGACGAGCATTGCGCTCGTGCGAACGATACGCGCGATGCGCCGGCGGTTCTGTATCGCATCCTGTATCCGAGGATCTTCCCGTTGCGCGCGGCGCAACGCAAAGCCGCGCGCTCAGACCATCGGCGTCGGTATAAAGAATTTCCCTCGAATCTCGCCTGTTTCCCTCCCACTCTCTCGCTCCGTCTCTCTCTCTCTCTCTCTGTCATCCTGCATTCGGACTTCGACTCACTCTCTCTCTCGCTTGCTTGCTCTCCCTCCTACACACGCGGTGAAACAAGATTACCCCGACATACAGTATACGCGCGCGGCAAGTTCTCCTTTAGCGTGTTGGTGCTAGCGGAAGGAGACCGCGAAAGACGTCGGACAGAGAGACGTTGCGAGCGAGAGGGAAGGGGGGTGACTGACTAAACCCCTCCACCCGCGAGCGGCGAGCGTGATAGTCAGCAGGCGATGCGCGACCAAATCTAACGTAACCCCATTGCCGGTTCTCCAGCGAGCGAGCAAGCAGGCGGGCAGGCTGGGTCGCCAAGCGGCGGGAACGAGACGAAGACGGAGTTACGGTCATATGGGGAACGATAGGGGTGCGGGAGGGCGGTCAGGGGAAAACGCAGGCATGCGCGCCGAGGCGGTTTATCGAGCTACGGAGAGGGGCGGTCGGCGGCCTCGTCGTCGTTACTGCCGTCGACGTCGCGGCGGCGGTGGTGGAGGCGGCGACGGCGGCAACGACGGCGGCGGCGGTAGCTACGTGGCACTGCGCGAGTGAGCGAGACTGTCACGAGTCGCTGGGACGGTGGGAGAGAGAAAGAAAGAAGGTTGGAGGGGGAGGATAGGGAAGGAAAAAGAGATATCTAGCAGGCGAGTGAGATGGCAGGACTACGTGGACAGAACGAGAGAGGGAATGTATGGTAGCGGGAGGACAGGGAAGGAAAAAGCGGAGATACCCAGTGAATGCGAGCGAGATGATAGATTCGGGGAGCGGGGAGAAAGAGAGAGAGGGTGGACAGGAAGGTGCGCGCGGCAGAGGGGGTATCAAGCGAACGAGAGAGCAAGCGAGAAAGAGAGAGATGTTCCAGCGCGAAGGAGAACGTCGGAATGTGGCGGGATGACGAGAGAGAGAGAGAGTGAAAGGAACGAATTACGTAGGCGCGGGCGAGACGCGACGATATCCGAGCGGGAGGGAGACCGCGAGCTGCCGACGGGCATGAAGGGGGATTTTAGGGAGGAAAGGGGAATATGCCGCGAACGTGATGGAGGGGTTCGCTGGAGGCGGAGAGGGGTGAAAGAGGGGCGCTGCCGCCGAGCAGTCGCTGTCGCGCCAGGCCCCCGCTAGCGGCTAGCAAGCAAGCAGCAAGCAGTCGCAATCCCGTCGCCTAACCAGCATCGCTCGCCTTTACCTCTTCACCCTCTCTCAAAAATCGCATCGAGGCTTCCGTCAGCTGCATTATAATACACACGTCGCCCCGTTTCCGTTCACCGTTTACCGGTTGTTATCAACGACGTCGTCGTTCGCCGTCGCCCCGACGTACGTCGCCATTGCCGTAGCTACCGCCGCCGCCGTCGCTGCCGCCGCCGCCGCAGCCGCTACTACTGCCGTCGTCATCATCGCGACACGTAGTACGTCGTCGCCGTCTTCGTCATCCAGATCGTCGTCGTTGCTGTGTTGCTACTGTTCGTTCAGATTGCTCGTGCCATCGTCGTCAGCGGCTGTTCGTACCAACTGTTAAAAAACTCCGCCGACGTTTGACATTTCCGGACCGTCACATCGTGCGCGCGGGGGAGCAAGAGCAGAGCGGAGAAGAAACCCGAGGGGTGGCTGAGGCAGAGAGTGTTCGGGCAGCAGCCGGGAGAGCAAGGGAGAAAGCGGCGGAACGCGCGGTCCGACGGGAAAAACGGGAGAGCTCGTGTGATCGGGGAAAGCTGATTATGAGTTGGNACGTTAACCGGGTCAGCAGCGCGCATTCGAGCCGGTTAACGTGTGAGAAAGATAGGCAGGGAGAGAGAGAGCAGTCGTTTTTTCCATCCGCGATACACAGCACGCACGGACACGATACGTCGTCCGTGACTGCGAGAGACCGGAGTTCAGCGGTAAAGTGAGAGCGCACGTTTTGTCAGACGTTTTCGGAGAGCAGAGTGGTGTTTCGACGGAGCCGCTCGCGGGATATCTTGTAAAGTGCCCGGCTATCTCTTTGTGTTTTGTTGATCGGTGAGGAGTCCGCCGACTCCGAAGAGGAACGCAACGAGAATTGATTATTCGCCGATCTCGTGAGCAGATCTCGCCCCGTCGTCAAGGTGAACGCCAACATCACGGCAAGATCGCGGCTGAACTCTCCGCGTGTTCCGGAGCAAGGTAACGCACTCAAAAAGTTCCCCCTTATGTGTGGTTTACCTAGGCGCACCTCTACCTGCGTGCGTGCACGCGTGTTACCTCTGCGTATACATGTGTCTGTCTCTCTCGCGTGTGTGTGGGTGTAGATGCGTGCGTAGATTACGCGGTCGTAAATACGCGAATAGGGCGATCGAGCAAGTCCAGCGATGACGTTTGCTCTCCGCGTGGGCGCCGTGTATCGTGAGCTTTTGTATACACACGTACACATATCTATGTATATACACGCGGCCACGCTCAAACCGAGTGACGTCACGTTGTTTTTTACGTCGCTGCTCCGCGTTTTCCCGAAATCCAATTCGAAAGCCGCGTTGTCGATGTGTTTACCGCGTTCTGCCAGTGTTATCTTAAAGAGCGGGTTAGATCGGCCGCGTTATCGCGATATGCGCCGCTCGCTAATATCTCGAACTTTCGCAAATAGCGCGCCGCCGGGGCGTGGTAAACAACAATGTCACGTCCACTCGCGTGTGCAATCGATGAAAACAAAAGATACACGATGTACATACCGGTGACAGCGTCGCAGTTGTTTAACGTCGCAGGTGAGAATCTAACCGCTCGTCGTATTTGGAGCACAGTGCTCGGAAAATACCGTCACTCGTAACTCGTGTCGGCAATTATTAGATGGACAGGGAATAAATGATAGAGAAAGAAACGCAGGTAGTTTTGCACTTTGCACTATCACAGCCGCGGGCGGCCGTCCTACAATCTTGTAGCGTTCCCGGATCGAAGTGATCTGCGGATCGGTTCGGAAGAGATGGCAATTTCACTCGCTTCGATTTTCATAATCTCGTATTCCACCGGAGAGGTGAAACTCCATTATTAAAATCTAAAAGTCAAATGCGAAACGGCAGGTCGAAAATACACCGCAAGCACTTTTTACGCGCGTGCACACACACACACACACACACACGTCAGATACATTCTCCATGAAATCAAGCATAAATTCATGAAAGTTGGATATTGCTCCCGACGCGACTCGCATCGCTGCAATCGAGGACGCTATTAAAAGGACCTCTGCTCGAGATATCCCGCAGATTCGATTAAGCGACGATTTCCATATTGGCAGCCTGACACACTTAGCCTTTAAATGCACCGCCGAGAAATATTCAGTCGAGCGTAAATAGAAAATGGTATCGCCGAAAAGAAAGGTTATGAATACGCACACGCAAAAGGGAATGCCTCACGTCGCTCGATAGTGCAGTGTATATTATACCCGAAACTATAGCACACAATGCACGTGAAAGGTACTTACATTCCGCCGCGATCCCGTCGAAAAAATGAGGTTAACATGCCGTTCGGAACGTTGTTTCACGCGTCGCTTCTCGTCTCGCCTTTCGATGCGCGGCGACAGGTTTTTTTCCATGCTTCGATCGTCCATGCAGATCCGCTCCGGAGTCCTCGAGTGCAAAGGGTTAAATATACACGGAGAAAAGTGATATTAATCGGGATCACGATTTGCGATACGACGATGAATATTTGTCGACTAGAGGCATCTCGCGACCGTTAAGATGACGCGCGAAATTGCCGGCTGAAGTTAACTACCCGAGCGCTATTGCGCGCGCATCGTGAAACAGGGCGAAGTGCGCGACGGACGCCGGGATTTTAAAGACCGGAAATTGAGATATCTCAAGCGCCAGTTGGAGACGGTTGGCCACCGAGCGCGCGCGCAAGGCTGATCGGAGTTTTCGGTCGCGGTTTATCTTTATCGTGCACGTCGGTCGAACTCGTTGAATTTATCTCGTAACAGCGTGATAAAACGTCGCTCGAGTTTCGGAACGCATACCAGCGCTAGCCGTCGCTTCTCTCGTATGGCTCGCTTCGCGTGTCCTTCTAACTTTCGTTCGTCAGTTGTTCAACGGCGATCGGCTGCGAGACGTGTAACCTGAATTTTCGTGTCTCGCACGGATTTATCGCGAATTCGCCGCGTTATCGCTCCAGGAAACGTGTGTGCGTGCGCGGTCGCGTGATATATCTCGAGGTGCTTGGAGCGTATTGTAAGGAATCGCGAGCTGCGTCCCCGTGAAATGGTGTGACGTCACGTATCTCAAGATCTCAGGGCGGACATTTTTGTCGCGTAAAACGCCCGGGCTCGACCACATGTTAGTCGCAGCTGGAAAGTCGCCGGCCGGATAAAGTATGTAAATTTGCATCTTTCTCGTCGGTCGCGTTCGTTATATCGTCGCCCGAACTTAGTTATATTCGGCATCTTGAAATAATGACGCTCTGAAGGCCTCTTTAACCTCATTGTCGCCAAGCGATTTTTCGTTAATTTAAATCTTCTTCTCATCCATTATTACATCTGCATTTAGAGCAGTTTATATTCGCGCTTAGAAAAGAGTGAGAGGAGATAGAGAGAGAGAGAGAGAGAGAGAGAGAGTGAGTGAGTGAGTGAGTGAGTGAGTGAGAAGGAGGGAGAGACGTCGAAAGCGTAGCTAAGAAGAATAGACCGGATAGTAAAAGTTTTATATTTATTTTATATATACAGAATGTCTCATAATTGTGGATGATGGTGCAATTATAACTGATACAATTATATAATTGATGATATATGTCCTATATATAATTACCTTAAACAAGTTGTTAAGTGAGCTTACTCGGATCTTTTTTTAAGTTATTTATTTATTTAGAGTACATTTCTCGAATAATCTATCGCTTTATTAGTCGCGAGATACATTTTTCAGAGGTGACGAATCGTAGGAATAAAGATGATAGTCCGGTATCTCAGTTTTTCGTGCAGCGTTACAACGACGATCAAAGATACCCTCTGTGCAGTGAGTCTCATTATCGCGATCGCGTTATACGATATTAATTTGCGAGAATTATCAATAACACGGAAGGTATCATTTATTTTCTCATTTACGTTCAATTGACCGCTAATTTCGCCGATTGGCTGGAATGGATTTTGAGATTGTGGACGGATTTAAAGCGAATTTCAACTTAAACAGCACGCGCGCGCGCGAATCTGCGTGCGAAATACGCGCAACGTCTGTACGTTTTCGCACGACCGGAGCAAAAGTCAAAATTACAGGGGACGCGCGATATTCGAAGTCCCTTCGTTCATTCGAACCTGGGATTCTCGTTCGGCTTCGTTTTTACGGTCTCGATTCGAGTCGCACGATATTTACACGCACGCATTTACATCACGCACCGCCGTTGGTGTCCCCGGTCGGATCGCGTTTCTCGTAGCTGCTCGCCGTTGCCGACCACGGTATATTTTTTCTACGTGACGCAACGCGGGTGGATAATTTTCATGCGAAGGGGGATGGGGGGACGGGAGAAGGCGGACGAGGAGAAAGAGAAGGAGGAGGTAGAGTGGAGGAAGAAAAGAGATGCGCACAGGTAACCGCGTGTAAATGCGTCGCGAATGAACGAGTGACGCACACCCACGTTCAAACGCATCAAATTATAGTGCCTTCCACAGGCGTATCCCACTGACATTTCAACCTCGGCATCTTTTATTCCATTGAGGCCTTCCTCACTTCTTCGTGACCGCGTGCGACCCTTTTTCTAACGCCGGCGTTAGTCAGTTTCCGCGTGTTTACAGTGCCCAGAAGGAAATCGCACCTACCTACCCACCCACCTACCTATCTACCTACCTACCTACCAACAAGCTGACTGAGCTATCTACCTACCTACCGAAGACCCGACCGTCGGTTCGTGTACAGTTAGACCCGTGTAATCGATACGTTTTTCACAATAGAACCGGGCCAAGTTTACTAGGATGTTCGGCAAGCATGACAGATGTGACAGATGTTCATAATGATGTGACACGTTCGTTACCGTGGCTCGACAGGTGGCTATTACTTTCGTTGACGCGCACTTTCACGCGCCGCGTGGAAATTTTGCGCGTTGCACAACGCGCGTGTTCCCCCGATAGCGTGAGGCGCCGAGTTCGCACGCGCGCATACGTCACCGCACCTCGCGCTTTTTCAACATCTTTTATATGTACATATATTGTATGAAGAATATATCTATATGTGTATCTACTGTAATATGGCAGCTATTGTAGCAACTAGAATACACATCTGCGTGTTCTCTATAGACAGTATAGAAATCTAGAAGTACAGAATAGATTCTCGTTAGAGTTTCGCTCTTACTTGTTTTATTATCGTCAATATTTATGAGCGTTCTATTATTCGACGAACGTGAAACGCCGCAACACGACGCTCGAAAGTGAAGCCGACGGTACGACCCCCTCTTTTTTCTTTCACAAAAGAACCATCGCGCGTTACGATACATACGGCGTACGTGGCATTGAAGTGATTAACTTAAACTTTAATAGCAGCCCTTTTAATTAAACAGGCGCGTTAATTTTAATTAAACCTCGTGCACGCGCGTTATGAGCGCTTAATTTGTTACACATTACTTTTATATTCATTCACATTCGCGGCTTTAATTTCCATCTCGCGTTCGAGCGCGCTCTCAGTGCGCCGCATGTACAGATAGGCTGCGTGGCGGAAGTTACGTCATTTGGGAAGTATAGTGATTCCTGTGCAAACAATCCGACGCGTGCACTCGCGTTTACGACTCGATCTCGCTGTGATTCGATCAAAGGTCGCGGAATGCAATTTCATAATGCGTCGCGCCGGGCCGCCGCCGGTGAGAGATAGCGTCGGTCGAAATATATCGCCGCGTGTAGCGTACGTTAAAATGGCCAAAAGCTAACACGTCGAGTTAGTAAATGCCCTTGCGCACATTTCTTTCCGCGGCATCATCATGGAGAATTATCCCGTGACATCATCGTCGGCGAACGTGTAGATGTGTAGAAGCGATTGCGCCGCGGAAGCGGATTGTTTTATGGGCTGTGACGCAACGCAGACGAAACTATTTCAGATAAAATGCCCACGTACCGGCCTTGAGACTTTTTTCTGTAAAAAAAAAAATGAAACATTATTTCGTTTAATTTAGAATTCGGACAGCGATCGTCTCTTCAATGCGCCGTTCAACGGTCATACCTGACACGAAGTATTAGCGCAAGTTTCTCGAAATCCAATTTTATCATGTTCCGTGAAGTACGAGATTATTTCGGGAAGAAGATCCTCTCTCTAATACGTATAAAATTTTTAATTTAAATTAAAGGACTTTTGTGTGCGCAACGCTGCGAGCAATTCGCACTATGAAGATAAATGACTTGAGTAGCGGGAATAAAACGCCAAGTATTTCTAAAACTGGGATTGCGAGAAATTCCCGTCGCTACGATGTGAATTGAGATTACAGCCTTTAAGAAAATGGCTTACTCTATATTTTCGACTATTAGTTTTCTGTAAAAATGAATTTTCTTTACCAGTAACTTCTCTTTTTACATTGAAGCATTAGTATAGAAGGGTAGCGTTAAAGATTAGTACGTTATGCCTAAAAATTATTTTCGAATTTTTGAAATTTTGACACTTTATATTCGATTAATGTAATTTTGAAGTGTGAAAATTCATACATTTGGATATTCGAATGTTTGAATATTCGATATTTCAAGAACTAGAAATTACGCATGTTCGTTTTATAGCCATAGTAAATAGTATTTATTATCCTAAAGAATTTGTCTTCATTGAGTCATGTTGCTGCATATCATGACAAAATTTACATTTATTTAAGGATAAACTTAATGAGATTTGTTGTTTATTATTTGTGCTTTATTCATTTATTTTGTTTTAAATTAAACAGATACTAATCTCAGAATTGAATTAAAGATACCTAAACAAGACGTATAAAGGACGGTCTTTACGACATCTTAGGACATCTTAATGTTATCTGGTTTAAACTGATAATCTCTAATTGCACAGCATTTCATTGCACTTCCCAAAATTAGTTCTATTAACAGTTCCTATATTTCGGATCTTCAAATAGAGTTCGAAGCTTCGAATAATTCTTGACTTCGAGTCTTCGAACTTGGTCGTTAAATATCGAATTATATCAAAGCTTCGAAGCTCCGAATATGTTGAATAGTATTATCCTTGTAGTGCATTAATAATTCATCATTATTACATAAAAACCAATCTAGATACAAATTTTGTTTGAGAAAGTTAGTGTAAAAAAGCCTTTTTCAAAAAGTATCACAAATTGTTAGCGATGTGCTAACTTTGTGTAATAGACGTATGTGTTTCTAATGTCCTCGTGCAGCAGTCGTTTTAGAGTAACGTAATCGCGTCGATTCGGCGGTCGACACAGTGAACTTATCGGCGGTCACACCGATCGATAATTCGAAAGGGGCGCATCAAGCCTGCGGGTTCTCCACTTCCGCCAGCAGCTCTCGTTCCAAAGGAGCGTTCGACCGGTTGATAGATCTCGAAGGCCAGATAGAGAAAGAGATACGCGATATAAAAGCGAGAAGTGCGATGTATCGTAAAATGCGTCAGTTGATGGCGAGAACGATTTGCGCGTGAACGGAAACTTACGTAAGTGTTTAATTAGGGACTTAATTAATAATGAGAATTAAAAGGTGTCGACGAATTAAGCTGCAGGGTTGAAAATTGATTACAAAACCTTGTCTCTCGGTTAATTACAAGGGAACTTTGTTTTGACGGAGACTCGGTTCGATTAATTAAATTACGGAGGATACTTAATATCGGATCTCTCTGAAAGCCGCGACGGAAAAAGAGAAAAGAGAGGGAGAGAGAAGTAGCAGTCTTATATAATTGAATTTCCCGTAAGAAGTTGAAGAATACGGCTGATTGCCGTTTCGTATTACCGATTGCTGCGTTTTACGGTACACTTTGTATACATTAATCTTTAGCGGGAAAAGTTTGGCAACGAGGGGGATACACTGACGCGTGCATACTCGAGGGTGGCGGCGTAATTCCGAGGGTCGCGCGTAACGTCGAGTAGCGCGAGTTGTCGCGCCTGAAAGCGCACAAAGCGGGAACGGCGCTCAGAGGCGGCGATGCTGGCAGCACAGGGTATTAACTCCGCGGCATCTTAACCGTCAACTTGACAGTGCGCACTGCAAGATCGTCTTTCCGCATTTTGCACTCGCGTTCCGAGCTCGCTCGTTCTGTTGAAACGTATCTTCAATTTTTCAGCGATTTATGCGAATCAAATTCACGTACCTGTTGCGACCTGTTATCGCGCGATTCTTCGCTCTCCGTTCCGATCGCGGAATATATATATATATATATATCTCACGTTCGTTCCATCATATTTCATTTATATTTGTCGGCATAATACAACTTTAACGCCGTTTCCTCAGTTCCGCGAAGTTTAGAGCTAAGATCGATATTGATGGATACGTAAACTCAATATCGGGAGTTTGCTCGAATCGATACCTCTCTCGTAGTGTCCGACTGGCTACTGATAATCAAGAAACTCGCTGTAATTGCGCGCTAGTTTCGATGCGCAAATAATTGATGAACATCACCAGTGGTATACGGGATATTCAAAAATTATGATCGCGCGCTCCCCGGGGTTTCGAATTAAAAAAAAGAACTGCCTTACACGTCTTGATACCTAGCCAGTGTGAAAGTTTAATTACCGTTGTCGGGAATAGCGTAACGAACAGTGTATCGATAGCGCTGCGAAACAAAGTATCGCGATCATCTCTAGGAAGACAGGCGCTCACACACACATACGCACGCATACATATGTGCTGGTATCGAGCTGTGCCTTGTTTTAATTTTAGTCTCATGACAGGCTGCGCTCCCGCGAGGAAGAGGCGGGTGGCGTTGACCCGCCGGCATAACCTACAAATATTTCTCCCCTCCGTCCGCGCTTTGCCTCCCTTCCGCTAGCCCTCTCTCCCTCCATCCCTCCTTTTCCCGGATCCTTTCTCTTTCTCGCTCACCTCGGGCGATACATCAACGTAAATCCACGGGCGCTCTTGCGTTCCCCTTTTTTGGATGCTCGAACGAACTCGCAGTCTCGCTGTAGCCAGCCTCCCTCCCTCCATCTCTCCCCCGGTTCCTCCTACCCAGACCTCCTTCCGTCTCGCCCCGTCGTCCGCCCCTCTTCTTGTCGTGGCCTGTTAACCTTCTCCTCGCAATCTGTGAACGATTCCCGAGTTCATAGCCGATACAGCTCCAGTATGCACCGTGTCGCAAGCATTGTTTGACGCACCCGGACGGTCGCGGTACACTCGATACTCGATTGCGGGCTTGATCGCGCGACAGTCAGTGAACTCTTTCGCCCTTCGTTTTTCATCGTTTTCGAAGCTCACGCGAATTTCAATCGCAATCGAATCTCGCCGTAACGCGCGCCGAAAATAAAAGTTACCCGGCGACGATTCCGGGCATATTCGCGCACAAATTTTCACTCTTCACTCTCCTCCACCGGTAGGTGAAAAATTATGTGATCGAGTTTTGATCGCACGCGCTCGCTTTCGCAATAACAAAGCCCGCTGGAAATTCCGCTCTATCTACCGCTCGGGATGATAGAACGATCGCTAATGAAGATAGGCAATGGAGTTCGAAAAACATGTTTACATCGAAATAATTCAGGAATTCAGGCAACTTTTAAACTCGTTCAGATTTTAATGGATAAATAACGGGAAGCAGAGGAGCACTATTTTTATCGCTTCTATCCGGATTATTTATAAATCATGATTAAATTTCACGTACGTGGACCGTTATTGTTTGCGTGTAGATTAACTTTGCGCAATCAAAATCACGTTGGCAACTGGAACTCAATCGTTAACAGCTAATATAAGCTAATATAAGCACAAGCAGATACATAATTAAACATATAGCGAGCGGCGGGAACTATTCATGCACATACTTGTGGATTGTGTTAAATAGTTGTATAAATCAAACAACCCGATCAATGCCACGGCAGAGAGAGAGGAACATTTTCGACGCGCGATCTCCCTCGGTCCTTCCGCGTCGACGCATAATTTTTCCGCGTACGATCCTCGATAACGCGGTGTTTTTCCGATTCGCAGCTCGGTGGCGTCGTAATGACCACGTTTTCGCGTTAATACGCGGCACTCGTCTGCGCAAAATTCGATCCCGCGGGGACGATAAATATTCAAGGGCATGGTATTCCCCTCGCTCTCTGTTCCGAGGAATTTCATGGCGCGCGGCGGTAGCGAAAAAGAGACGAAGAGAGAGAGAAAGAGGTAGAACGAGAGTAACGAAGAGAAATAGGGACAGAGAGAGTGTGCATTTTGCGTGGCGTGACAACGCGCGGCCGACTTCCCGACAATGAGTCGGAATGAATGATTTGCAAGCGTTGAAATGCATGAACGAGCAGCCCGAGCGCGACGTCTGATTGGACGGCGAATACCGCCGCCGTCGCCCCCGCGATCGCGCCCCCTTCCCCCTCCGCAAATTTATGGCTTCAAAGCGGCCCGATGCATCCAGCGCGCCACGTCAAATTGCTTTTGAGCGGTTTTTTAACCCCTCGCTCGCTCGCGCACGACCAATTTCGCGTTCTAATTGTACTTCACCCGACGATCCGCCGCCGTGCCGAAGAAATGGCCTGCACGCCTGTATTCTCGCGAATTCAGTGCCTTCGACCGTGGGATGGGGGGCATATTCGAATCCGGGACACCGTTTTCGATATCGAGAAAGCTCCATCATTGATATTAGAAAGATATCGTACTCCCGGCACAGGTCAGATAGCGAATGGAAAATACCGGATTGTCCACGGCAGCGAAAAAAGGCTGTCGCTTCGCATTTTCACGTCGTTAATTTGCACAATTATATGTTCCTCATTTCATTCGGTAACGGATGCACGCTCATTTAATCGCGTTTTTATTACGTTTATCAATACGGTCGCTAATTTTATGGGCGGTCGTAACTTCGAATCATCAGCGGGCACGGCTTTATTGAGTTCTATTCGGAATTTTAATCGCCTCGCTATGTACGCATTTATCATCTGGTGCGCAATTTGCATTTCCATCTGCGCGTGATCAGGTATCCACAGATTCGGGGGAATGAAAAAAAAAACTCCCATCGCGCACCGTTCGTTCGCCGGTGCACGTGCCTCGCGGTTCTAATAAACGGAGTTTCCGTCGTATCCCAGTAATTCGCGCCAATGGTGCGACCCGAGGGTAACTTTCCGCCGAGGGTAACTTTCCAGAGGGACGTATATACACGTTATTTTTTAATGCGAATGCAGATTATCCCGTTTCTGATCTCGCGCGCGCACGCACTCGACGCGCTTTTAGTCCAAAAACAAGGAGCGCATGAAGGCTCGTTGGGCCGAGAAATATTCTCCGTGTAATTGCGCGCGACCATTTCCGGCAGGCAGCGGCGGTCGGTCCCGCACGTGGGGACTTGTTGAAAACGGACACACCCCAATGCGCGATGTCCTCGTTTGTACGTAATGAGAATCGGCGCCGAACGTTTTTCTCCTTGATTTCACCTCCCCCGCGCTGTTTGGAATTTTTTAACGACGTACGGCTCTCCCACGGGACTGTGTTATTCGCACTCCCTTAAGCTGAGAATGTACGGGTTTACGCGTGTCGTCCAAAGTTATGTTTATCGTTATGTTCTCCTCTATTCGCTCGGGGAATTAATATCGCTTATGAAGGAGATTCTTAACCAAGCGGCGTATTATCATATGATATTTAGTAGCGATAATTTATTATTAACTCTCCGTCGAAAATTTCATTTGTATGGAATAGCTTTTTACTATATTATTCCTCCTTCTCTCATTGCGCCGTGTTACCGTGAACCTGGTATAATTACGGTGGAAAATGACATCGAGTTCGTTTAAAGTTTCATTGAATTAAAATCGGTAATAATTTTTTTCCGCCAACCTGTGAATATTTCACGAAATACGCGTCCCGCCGCCGTGGAATCACGGACGGATGCGGCAACTTGTTAGTTCATAGGCACTTAAGTCCCGAAAGTGCGAGCGTAAAGCCGGTTGTGCATTCGCGGCACTGGCGCCGCGCTCGAGCCGGATGCATGCTCGCGAATCGACGATCGATACCGCCATTGTTTTCCATTCGGCTGATAATGCCGCGGCTTTATGTGCGTGGTGCACTTCGCTTTGGCGCGGAACTTTCTCATTGTCCCGCATTTTCCGAAGGCAAAATCCGGGCCTCGCGCCCACCTACCTATATCTATTCCTACGTCTACCAAGTCGTTTCTTTTTTCCTCGTACGCTTGATGATGAGTTAGCGAACGGGCGCGTATCGACATTCGGTGTATTCTCGGCGCGAATTACCACATCGGCACATTTTCAGCTGAGGGTAAATATGAAAATGTAAATGACACGAATTGCTTACGCGCGATATTTGTACGCCTGTACACACGTGTGTGTGTGTGTGTGCGCGCGCGCGGATCGCCTGCTCTTCAGCGAAACAAAACTGCGGATACCGTGCGCGCTTGATACAGCTTACGTTGGCATAAATTTCAGACGTTTAATTTTTCGTTTGTTTTGCTCGTTGCCTCGCGCGTGCGCGCACGGTTTTCACGTCACTTCGTCCGCATTTATGCTGCGTATGAAAAATCGAGTCATGTTAACAGCCGAAACGCTCCCGCCTGGGATTATAAAACCTTGCCTCGAGCTTGGTACGGACGACGGTCGGTTAATTAACTCTAATTAACGATTTTCCATACTCTGAATCTGGGTCACAGTTCTATCTGAAGAGCGTTCCACTTTTGCAGTATCAAATTTCTATTACAGATTCTACGACGAATTTGGAATCGATCTCTCGTGAATATTTAACGGCAGACCATTAGTCGCGCCCGGTCGTTTTCAGCATCGCGAAAATTTTACAGCCACATCGATAGAAAATTATAGTCACTCGGATAGAAAATTGTCTGAGATTTGATTGAAATATATTCCGATTTCCCCAAAAAATGATGGATTCTGATTGGGAAATCGATGAAGATTCGGATTAGAGATATAATATTTGAAAAGTGCAATTCTAAATGAAAAACAGATTTCCCTTTTTCTGTCCAACGTTTATCTAAAGTTTCTTTTTTTTTTTATTTCTATTTTATATTTATATTGAAAAAATATCTGAAAAGCCTTTAGTATTTACGCGTATTTTACAAATATAAATACCTAAATACCTAAAAAGCGTGTATTTAAAAATGTACTCAAGTCATCTTAATTATTTTGCTCAATCTCTTTTTGAAATAAATTATAAATATCTCAAGTGAAATAATATATTGTATATTTTTTTTAAATATAAATCTGTAACATCATATTAAATATTTAACACGCTTTCCAATAATTTACAATTATGTATGAAAAAGATTAATTTTTCTAGTTCGATGGCTATCCCATTCTCTGACATTTGAAAAGTCTGCTCCTAATGCTCTCTGTGTGAAAAATCTTGGACAGGAAAAATGGGATCTATCTGGTTCCCCATATAGAAAATTTTATGGGATCTAATTGGGATCTGTTCCAATTAACCAACCAAATAAAATTGCGATTCTAAATGCGAAACCCAGACAAATTTCATTTGCTCTGTCCAAAGTTTTCCTAAAGCTTTCTTATAATTGGGGTAAAAATATGTATCTAATTAGTGTCGCAATATTATAAAATTATATTTATTTGGAATAAGTTTGGGTAATCCGATCAGAATCTATGCTAATGGAATGTTTGGGAAATTTCCATACGAATAGTTTCGGCGACAAACATATTTTATAGTAGTAGCAACATACATGCAAAGTTATTATCATTGACATTATAATAACACTTATTGGAAAAATGATTCTTCTGATTTTTGTGGCTAAAGGATATGTCTGATGTCGAAACTAACTATAATTTTCTATCTGTACATTATCGATAAGAAGGTGTCTCGAATTCATACCCGATGTGTGCGAAGAAACCAAAGTTCGCAGAATGTCTTTTTTTTTTTGTTCACGAGCGCAACTCCCCCGACAATGCTGCCGCCGATTACACGGCGCGGCTCCGAAGTGGCGTCTAATTGCGCCCGATGAAATAGCGATTCGCGTAATTCGCAGTCGGGGCGAGCTCGTTACAAAACAAATTGCATCCCGCGTGCTCGCGCAGCCTGGTTATTATCCAGGCGCGATACAGACCTGTGAATGTCAATTACTTCTTGCGCCCGCGCTACTTTGTTCGGCCGGTAACTTCCTTAATGAACGAAATTCGGCTGGCGCGCGCTCTCGGCCGGGCGCGGTGTGTTTCCGGTCTTCCTGCAACTTCCACGCCAGTTTGCTGATGCGGAAGAGCGGGAATCGTTTTCTCTCTTACACATACACACACTTTCTCGTGTGCACAAAAAGATAGCGGTGCTGTCTGCTCGCTAGTCCCGGATTCTCCCTCGAAAATGTTATATATACATATATATGAAAGAATGTGCATGCAAAAAAGCACGAGCGGAAAATAGCACATCGGCGCATACGAATTTGTAGCGGCGCTTCGGTAGCGCGACCGCGCGCGCCGGGGCGCGCAGTCGTGTCTTATTTTACGAGACGTTCCTGCATGAATTCTAAACCCCTTCAAAAAGATCCACTTACTGCCGTACGCGCATCGTGTTTGCTCAGATCTTCGTTGCTCCGCGAAAAAGCTCTCGGGAGAGAGCCTCTTTCGTTGGATATTTTTCACAACTCTCTCTCTCTCTCTTCTCCTTTCTGTATCCTCTTCTGTGCTTCGAAATAAACTTATCGAAAGCTCCATATACGTAGCTACGGACAGTTACAAGAATAACTCGAGTTCTAATCTGCGCTCGTTCAAGTTGCTTCATCTGCTGAAATACGGATGTCGAAATCGTAACGATGCAAGAGATTTGTAGAATAGTAACTTGTAAACTTATATACTTATCGCGAAAGCATTATTTCGTCATCTTGATATTTCAGACTGAGCATGAATGTTTCAAATTTGACAGTATGAACAATCACTCGATTCTTAATTTAGTGATGTAATCTCGTACAGTGGAAACTTATATTTCGGAAAATTGTGGTCGATGAAAATTTATAAAAATATAACCAACGTGGTGATGCAACTTTTTCTCTCTTTTTCTCTTTCTCTTCTGGTTCTCTGCCGTCTTTTAGACGACAACCGAGCCGAAAAGTGTGACGATGGGGTCAACTTCTATTTCATCCGGTCGGTTAGGAAATAAGAGAAATAATTGGACCCCGGTGTACGGAGAACTCTGTACGGATGTGAGTTACACGGTGGTTATCAGGGTCGCATTAGGAGCGCGAATGGAGCACCGAGGAGCCGTATCCGCAGGCACGAGAAAGAAATACGATAATATCGAAAACGCAGTTTGCTCCTTCGGTACATACCCGAAATCCTTTTAGCTAATTTAATCGGACCTAATTCCATTACACAGCCGGTAGCAACCCTTAAGCCCGGTCGTTCCCATTGTTTCATTCCGTTAATTTCGCTTTTCCTTTTCCCCCCCTTTTTTTTTTTTTTTTTTATTTTACTTACTCTCGCTTCCGCGCACAAAGGGAGACCCGTCGAATGAGTCGTGCTCATGCACACATGGTTGTATGCGTGCAGAACTGCACGTGCCCGTTCGTGCGGCTCGGGTAATCAGGCGCAATCTATTGGAAATGTTAAAAATCATTTTTTCTACCTCGCTGCTTTTTCTCTCTCTCTCTCTTCCCCCCTCTTTTTCGCCTTTTCCTTCTCTCTCTCTCTCGTCCGTTCGCGCGCATCTCTGTTTACGTAACTTTCTCCCTCGTTCATACACTCACCCTCTGTCGATCGAAACCGCCTCTCTGTCGGCATATCTTTCGCATCAACGGATTTGTCCAATCGACCGCAATCACGTATCCAACCGGTACATTATAATGGCGACGTTATAAATGGACCGGCCGACAAATAAAAGCACGTAAACACGAAAACCGCATTTCTAACTAATATTCCGCCCTGCCGGGGCGCTGTTTCGAAATCAGCGCCAGATATATTTCTCTTTCCGTCGTATGCACTTCGAACTTGTTAACAGTATGTGAAGTATAAATACACGTCGACGAACGATTAAATAAACTCTGTGATGACAGAAATGAATTCTCTCGCAGCGCATCTTAATTCTCGCGTGTATTTATCGTCGGGAAACAAAACGTTCGACTGAATTGCACGCGTGTTAACCTTCTAACGGCAAGGTTGAGGTCGAATATGACCCTACGACTTGTTTATTCTATAGCGCGCTGTTTCTCTTTTTCAGGAATATTCCATGCTATTGCTTACTTCTTTTGCCCCTTTTGTACGTTGATTACATGAGAAATAAACAAAACAAAGCATGGGATCCAACTTGCCTACTCTCCTAGATACGTTGAAAATCCACCTTGCCGTCAGAGGGTTAAGATCACAAATCCGTGGTGACTTTGCGCTCGATTAATTCTGCGGGATTGTTGCGCCATTGAAGTTCTCAATATTATCATTCGATCCGTGTAGCGCGACAAATTCCGCCTTCGCCGCAACTCGTAACGACACTCGAGGAGAGTCAGAAGGTGTCGAGTGCTCCGTCAAGGTCCCGTATAATTTGATACACGCCGAGTGTGTGTCGATCAACCGTTCTTGTCGAACGCGTCGCGATGTAGCGCGCTCGCGCTCTCGATGCACGTGCTCTCTCACGTGCACACGCGCACACAGCGGAGACGGGATAGATGCACGTCGCGTTGGTCGGTCGGTCGGGGGCACGGTAGAAAAGGGAGGTTAATTAGGGATTCAGTCGTTTTGCATCGCCGGATTCGGCTCGGACGATGAGAACGACCTTCGAAGGTACGGAGGAGCTCGCAGCGACGACGAGGTCGAAACGTCTGTGTGAGATATTGATTCGGTCGGCCCTCTTTCCTGCGGTAGTCACGTGAAAGAAGAAGTGGACGAAGCTCGAAGCCGCATTCGTGCACGTATATCGATTCGACCGGCAGCAGGGAGAGAGCGAGGGAGAAAGATCGAGCGTGCGAGCGAGCGAAAGAGATAGATGGAGGGAGAGAGAGTGCAGGCTCTCGAGCACGAAAGCGAATCACGAAAGCGATAGAGAAAGAAAGAGAGAAGATTCAGTACGTTAGTCGTGCCTGACCGGCTCCGCCTCGTACGTAATAATTATTAATAAAGCCGGCCGAGGTTCGTTTTTCCCGATCAAAGTTTCGCGTCTGCGTCGCGAGACGATATCAACGACTCATTCCGGGATCAACAGTAGACGCAATCTGATTCAGCGACATGCACGGCCACCGCGTTAACCTTTATCCCGGTGATACGCTTTCCGCGAGACCGGAAGAACCAGTTTTTCAAAGGAATGATTATTTAACGATACTGTAATAAAGAGCTATTACAATAATTGACTATGATACCTCGTCAACATTCACGAATTAACACGCGCTGTGTACTTGTGAAATATAATATTAACGACGCTTAATATTATTACCGGCATTTAATACTAATACCCTTTAATATGTTTTATATATATAGCGATAACGTGAAAATATTCCATCTCTGAGGCGCGGTTCAGATTGCGCACATACACACACAGGAATCTCTTGTAAAATAATTATAAAAAGTATACCGAAGCGCGAGCGAAAATACGACGCGCGTTTAATGCTGCAGTGGAATTACGAATAACTCCGGGTTAATAAAGATACCGACAGCGAGTGAGAATTGAAATATTTCAAACGAACTGTGCAGACAACGCGAACAAACGAACAAAATAAATCCGATAGTTGCATAAAAATAACAAAAAAGGGACTCGGTGTGCCCAGATAAAGGTTAAAGCTGAATCTGCACATTCTTTCCTGGACGCGGCAATTTATCACGTATCTCTCGCATGCGGTGCAAGTTTATTCGCAACATATTCTCCGATCGGTTTTCTAATTCTAAACTATCAACTGTCGAGTTTATTGGAATTTATCTGATTATCGGTGTCGCTCTTGTATTCATATATCTGAATATTATCGGAATATATATTCGGATTGCATTTACCGCATAACACGTTTCACATTATTGCATCGATCGTTCCCGATATTTAACGTATCCTGTTTCGCATATTTGTCAGATGCGCCATCGTTTATATCGTTTCCCACGCTCTAAAAATAATAAACGTAACGTAAGAGATTTTTGCGCGAAAAGAAATTTCCCACCGAGAAAAATCGACATTAATTTCGTCGAAAAATTTCCCGGTAAAATCGCGAGGTTGAATGAAATTGTAGATTGGAGTACACGATACGGCTCATTAATTACTAATTAATCAGCTCTCGAAAACATTCCGCTTCCGTCTTTATATCTACACTGCGCGTGATTATAAATGATACAACACAAGTTAATATATTTATACGGCCTCATTGTGTTATCAATATGCATATCTCTCCCTCTCCCCCCAAGGGAAGTAATTTTTAATGACGCGGCGTCTCTCACACGTGACAATTATCGCGCCGAGTGACGGCGAGACTTCGCGGAGTCTTTGCGCCCGGCGTTATTTCAGCGATTCTCGGCGGACGCGCGGAATCCCGGTGAAAACAAACGATCCCGCTCGAAACGTTTTTCTTTGCCGGCGCGTCGCGACGCGGCGCGACCCTTACGCCGGTGTGTGCGCCGGACGCGCACACATACGTCGCCATAACTCGCGCCAGGTAACATGAGAAACGGCGACTCGAGCCCGCTTTTCGTAAGCGGCTTACTTGCGCGACGGAAAATTGTACTACAGTCCTGCCCGCCCGTCCGCGTGCCTTTTTCTTCGCCTTAACTGTCTCTACGTCGTACATAAAATGCACGGCCATCCTCTCCTCGCCAACTNCCCCCCCCTTTTCCCTTCATTCTTGCCCCCCCCCCCCCCCCCTTCTCTTTCTTTCTCTTTCTTTCTCTCACCGAGCAGTCCGCGCCCGATGTTTATACTGCACATAAGCAAACACAGTTTTTCTCCGGCTAATGTACGCAGAAGATCGCGAAGAGTTATTGCGAGTTTTCACGGCTGGAATTATTAAATTATACGGCGTCTCTCACCCGCGATGTCGCGATGCTATTCACCTAGGAGTCGATTAAGGATATCTATGATATTTTAATAATACCGATGGTACACGGCATATATATTTATATATGCTCTGGATACCGGATATATTTATCATTGATATTTTCGCTGTGTTCAACTCCGAGCGCGTCTGTATTAAATATAAATGAGGTATTCGCGTTACGACTAGACGTTTGGCGAGAGCGCAAAGAGGACGACGTCAGCGTCGATGATTACCGACGGTTAATATCTCGCTTATAACGGACGCGGGTCGCGCGAAGAAAACGCCTTCACCATCCGGCGTATCCCCGTGTACCGACGAGGCGCAACGTGTGCCCGTTGCTCGATGTTCTCTCGGCGGATTCGCGACGTACGCCGATCTCTCGACACTGGTAAAAACGCCCCGTCGTTGCTCATGCGTGCTTGTGCATTGCGTAGTCCTGCGCTTTCACGATTCTACCTCTGTCTGTTCGCGGCTTGCGCTTAACCCCCTCACCGTCTCCCCCTCGGCCCCCAGCCCAGCCCCGAAACAGAAAGCATTTTAAGCCTTTGCATCCGCAGTAACGCGAGTTTTCGCTTTTGGTATGTTTCCAGAACAGCAGGAACCGGAGTTCGACCGCGCGGGAGGAGCCAGCAGTGCGCCGAATAAATGACGTAAATCCGAGGAACGGAAGCGCAACGTC